>NW_019268554.1:1877243-1907283 GCF_002738365.1 Cucurbita moschata | reverse complement strand
AAAAAAAAAAAAAAAAAAAAAAAAAAAAAAAAAAAAAAAAAAAAAAAAAAAAAAAAAAAAAAAAAACTCTATAAATTTACTAATTTAATAAAAATTGATTTAAATTTAGAGGTAAATTTTGATTTATAGGAAGACACCTGGCACAGTAAAAAAAAATTAAAACTTTATGGAATCATATCAACCGGTGGAGAAGGAAGATAATGGTACCAATACCAATTTGATCCGGCCTTTGTGGGCCCCATAGAACCTTCATCAACTGCCCACGTGGCACTATTCTCAGATTTTCCAAATTAATTCCAATAAAAACCGATAACTAAAAAATACAGTTAGCCAAAAATTACAAAATTACCACTGGTATAAATATCTGGAAGCCGGGAAAATTCTTACACAGTTGTTGATCGCACAGTGCTCCTTTAGCTCGCCCTCTTCTCTTCCACAATGTAAAGCGAAAATTCCTGCTTCTCACCTCTTTCTCTCTCTAGGATGATAAATATTCCCATTTTTTTGCTGCGAAGATCTCCACTTCTCTTGGAATCGACCTACTAACTGGTAACTTCGATGAATTTTGCTTGTTTTCTCTACTCTTTTTCCTTTTTGGGCGTTTTCGATTCCTTGAATTTTGATTGTCTGCATATTTTATGCCTTCGAGAGTGCTGAGAGATAAGAAAGACATAATTAAGCTTTCCAATGGTGCGTTTTTGTTAGGGTTTCGTTCTGTTCTGGATTTTATCCCGTTTGTGTGAATTGGGATTGGATGAAATTGGCTCCTCCTCGGGCGATCTTTCTGTTCGTGTTCTTGCGTGGGAACTGTAGCTTGTAATGGCTTTTTTTTTGGCTGTGATTGGTGTTGAATTGTTAGCTGGAGTGGTGTCGAGGGCTGATTGTGACATTAAATGTTAAGATTAGGGTATAATTTGTAATGTTTATCCGGTTTGTTTCAGCAGTTCTGACATCACCTTGTTGCCGCCGTTTCTTGCTACTTGTTTTGTTTTTTTTAATTGGATATCTGTTTGGGATTGGGATCTTTATTTGTTTAATAAAATGCTGCTTAACATTTTGTGATTAAACTACATCACTATTGTTTAATTCTTATAAACTACATGAGTATCAATTGTTGTGATCTAAATGTGACTTCTTCATGTAAAGGTGTATTGTGAGTACTTCAAAGTGTATGCTAGTTGCTACAATCTTTTTCTGTTGCCCAATTCTTTAAATTGTGTTCTTTCTTATGTTCCTTAATAAACTAAAGAGATGGCTCAAAAATTGGAAATTTTAATGGTTTTCCCCGTCATTAGGAAACACGAATTTCGTAAAAGGGTTTAAATACTAAAGTTTCCTGTATAAATAAGGCTTTCTTGACTGCTTTTGATGTATGTATCGATCTACTTCTCGTTCGTTTGGTGTAAGATTCTTAGTTGTTTATGGTTGTTTACTAGATGCGAGGGTGGAATATTTGAGGCGAATACGATCTGCCAGTTGATTGAACAATTCAATTCTTATGCACTGGATTTGGAAACATGTCAAGCGGAACTGCTAGACGGGTCTCACGTCAAGATATTCAACTGGTAAGCTGGTTTTTGAACTTACAGACACTTCATGACCCGCACATTCGTTCTAAATTGCTCATTATTCCTCGTCTCTTTTCCAACCCAAGAGATCCCAGGGAATTGGATGAAAAGAAACTGATGCTCAAAAGCTAGATAACTGAATATTAGTTGTAGAAATAGATGACAGAGAAGTTCTAGACCATCATAAATAGTTTGTCCATGATCTTGAGGAACTTGTGAGGTTAGATGAATTGACTTTATAGGCTAATGAAACAAATTCCTTAATTTCCTTTCGGGATCGTGTTGTTGGTGTTGTCATATGAGATATTTGTGCCTGTACATGCCAATCTATGCTACATTTAGCCACTCAAAGTTGAAATTACGCTGAAACGTTTTGTCAGCCATGTATGTTGTGAAGCTTGAATAATCTTTCTAGGCAAGTTGTCCGTGTCTATCAGTGACGTAATGGACATCCCGAAACTCTCACATTTGTTGGAAAACAAGAGAATTTGATCTTTATTTTATCTAAAAGAATATTGTTTCATGAACATGACAAAAAAATATTAGAGAAGTGAAATAGCTTAGAATGAAAAATGTCGTGCTTATGTTTCGATTTTAAGGTGACTAATCTCATCCAGCTATTTATGTTTTTATTTTAGGTGCGAAGTCTTATAGAGCGATGCCTTCAGCTTGATATGAACCGAAAAGAAGTCGTGGAAACACTTTTGAATCATGAAAAAATTGACCCTAGTTTCACAGAGCATGGTAATCATGTATCAAATTTTTATTTCCATACATATTAATGGTCCCTTGTTTACTTGTTTAATCTGTGGGTGATAGATTTATGATATTTATCATAGTTTTGGTCACTTGTAGGCATTTATGACTTTGCTTTTGGGACATAGTTGTTCTTACTTGTATACTCGTTATCTTGTTCAAATAATCATCGATCAAGTCATGCGAGTATCTGAGTGGTCGAGCATTCAATCAACATTCTATTGAATGGATTATTGGATTTATTTTATTTTATTTTAATCTTAAAAAGATAAATTCTTTCTTGTTGATAAGCTCTTGTTACTGGTGTAATAGACCATTCTATTTCCCGACTATTTCCACTACACTATTCTTATCCATGCCAATTCCTCTTCTCTGAATCACACTGTGTGAGATCGCACATCGGTTGGAGAGGGGAACGAAGCATTTTTTTTAAGGGTGTGGAAACCTCTCCCTAGCAGACGCGTTTTAAAATCTTGAGGGGAAGCTAGGAAGGAAAAGCCCAAAGAGAATAATATCTGCTAGCGGTGGGCTTGGGCTGTTACACATTGCCAGAGTCTGTTCAGGCTCACTATTTCATTGTTGGTACCCAGGGAATTCGTTGACATGGCCGAGCTTTAGGAATGACTAGAACACCATGTTAAAACTACCTTTAGACCTAAAAGTTTAAGCTAATGGGTTAGATCCCACATGGGTTGAAACGAGGAACGAAACGTTTCTTATAAGGATATGGAACCTCTTCTGATAAGATATTGAATCAACTACAAGGGGAATAAGATTCGGATTACCTTGTAGATCGAATATCTCAAACCAAGAACACTTTGTTTGAGATTCGAATCACTCCAGAAGCAAGATCGATCATGTCTAGCTTCAATGATTCTTGTTGATCAAATATCTCAAACACTTGTTTGAGATTCGAATCACTCCACAAGCAAGATTGATCATGTCGAGCTTGAATGATTCTACATGCAATCTAAACTACATAGAATTGCAAAGAAAATTAGCCATTGGCTAAAGAAAAGCACAAATGCTTCTTTTAATATATTTTCCAAGTCTCCCTTACAAATACAACATACATGGCTTTATATAGCCTCAAAATGAAAGCATTCCAAAAGTTGTAACATTCATACTTAATAACCATAATTAGCCATTATGTAAATGTAACTAAAGTAAATAAAATGTCTTAAAATACAATAACTCTACATTACTCTAAATTGTAACCCACCCAAAATTTATAACCATCAAACTTCATTCCTCTTCAATGTGACATGAATTGCAACCTCTTTTGATAATTTTGACAACATTTTCTTCACATCTTCATTGAAGTATATTGTATGAATGATGTCTCTTGGTTCATATCATCTTCCTAGGCGACGAGTAACGGGAAGACCTATCAGGAAAAGCCCAAAAACCTAGAGAGAAAGCCCGGAAGGGAAAGCCCAAAGAGGACAATATTTGGATGAGTACCGGCTCTGCTGTGTAACTCTAAAAGATGAGTTTTAAAACCTTGAGGCTGATGGTGATACATAAAGGCTCAAAGCGAACAATATCTATTAGTGGTGGGCTTGGGCTGTTACACGAAGAGAAAGCAACCTATCTGTCATATGTATTGCCTAGGTTAATAGCTAGGAAACTACGAGAGATAAGTATTTTTAAGGACAATTGAAACCTCCACATATCTCCACAATGGTATGAAACTGTCCACGGCTTTACCCAAAAGGCCTCATGGAGATTTGATTTTAAGTTTTGGTTCTTGCCGTGTTGAAGGTCGAAAATTTTCCTTTTCAATGTCTTTATATTGAATGGTTGTGCTCTAAGTCTCTAAGGCATGTTTGACGATGCCTGTTGGTTAATAAAGATGGTTGTTTCACAATGTAACATCTTTCAAACCATTCAAGCAATTTTTCATTGAAGATTCCTAGGTTTTTTTCAAACCAAATGCTCTTTTGGAGTAGCTTTAGTTTCCAACTTCACTCCTATTCACATTTGTTCAATATTGTCTTTAGAGCCTTTATCCAATGCTCGAGAAAAGGTAAAGATCTTAAATAAATGCTCCCATCACTTGCTATATTGTCAATGAAAGGATGATTTTAGGTGGATTGAAAAGAAAAAATTAGTAAATTTGAGACCCATGGTTGATAAGTGGACATAACAAAGCATACATGTAAGGTTGTGAACAGTTTTAGTCCATCCTTTTGTGTTTACTTCTTCAATTGTTGTCAAAACCTTTTGCATTGCTTGTCTTCCAGTTTGGCAGAAGCTTGAAGAGGAGAATCAGGAATTCTTTAATGCATATTATCTGAGACTGATGGTGAAAAGCCAGATTATTGAATTCAACCGATTGCTTGAACAGCAAGCGAGAATGATGCACCAGATACATCCATGTGCTGTGACTGCGTTATCTAGTTCTAATGGATCCCACGTCCAACCAAGTAAGACTGCTTTCCTCCTTGTTGGGAGCTTCATTTTCATTTCTTACTCGTTGCATTGATATATATTGGATGTTAGCGTAGCTCTTTTGCTCTTTTGTGACTGAGGATAATTATATTATGTATGTTATTACATGCCTAAGTATGTCTCCTTCATTGTTTCTTAATTTCACAATTAGTGACACATCTTGAAAGAGGAAGAGTTGCCTCATGGAAATTTTATGCAAAGACACTTTCCGTTCAAACCCCGATGCTTTCTACCTTGTGCTGAAACGTCGGTTTTTTTTTTTTCTTGGAATTGAGCCTAGTGAGTACCATCTTGGCATTAAAATGAAGGAAATTACTTAATATTAATCCAAGCCACATCTCGTTTGTTTCTGAGCAACACTAAGTGATAAGGCAATCCTAATCCTCAGCTCAACAATCCAAGCTTTTGTTGAAGTAAGAACCCTTGAATCAAAGAAACTAACATCTTCTTATACAAAATTTGGATCAACCAAGAGATAAGATTAGAATTAAATTACCATCTAGATGCAAGATTTGGAACCTTGTTCTAAATTGAGTCACTCCACAATTGAACTTGATCAAGACTTGATTGAACGCCTCGGATGCAATCTACCAGAAAAATTGTTTGAAATTTAGAAATGACAAAAATAATGTTCAAATTTCTAAGGGTGAAAGTCTCAACTTGAGATTCATAAAAAATTTGCGTTTTACATACTAATTTGTGGGTATTTATAGTCTCTCCACAAAGGAACTCTCAACTCTTCAAATGGCCACTAAAAGAATGGTTCCACTAAAAGAAGTTATAACCATTCTTACAAGAAATTTCCCACCCTTTTGCCCACTACAAGAAGTTATGAAATTAAAATAATAAATGAAGTTTGCAAATAAATTATCAATCAAGTGCTATTTAAAGCAACCCCTTTCTTCACTTCAACCGTGCAAATATTCACTTCTGAAGCTCCAAATGATCCTTCCTCAATTGAATTAGTTTGTAACACATGAAATGAAGGTTGAACCGAGTCTCTCTAAATTTGTAGATGAAGAATAAATGTTCGTTGAATCTTCTTAGCCTTGGATCGTGTAATAGGTCCAGTTGGAACATTTAGAACACCATGATCCTTATCACAAAGGAAGCCAAATGAATATGTATTATTGGACTTCATGCCCGAGCATACCTGTTGACTATTACTTGCCTTTTCCAACACATGAGCTGTCATTAAAGCTGGATTCTATCGAATGCAGGCAAGTTGGTTGGGATAAACGTCCTTTTGTTTCATATAGTCAGGGCTCCCTTGATGGGAGTTCCTGTAATTATGTTTAATCCTTGGTTTGTCCAAATTGGAGGGATTTTTATTATTATTAGGTTAAATTTCAAGTTTAGGTTTTGAAATTTTAGGATTGTGCCTATTTGGTTGGTCTATATACATTAAAATGTGTTTCACCTTTGTGTCAAGTAGGTTCTTAAACTTAAAAAAATGTCTGATAAGTCCTTAAACTTTCAATAGGTTCCTTTACTTTCAATTTGACATCCAATAGGTCTTTGACCTAGTTGACATTTTTTAAAATTCACAGACTTACTAGACATAAAATTTAAAGTTGAGAAGCTCACGAGACATTCAATTTTATATCTAATAAATCAGTTAATTTTTTTAAAATTTTTGAATATGTCCAAGACTGAATGGTTTCTTTCCCTATTTGGGATTAGTCCTGTCCTCAATTCCTTTCTTCCTGAGCGCGGGTACAAGTTGTACTTGAAACTACATAAGAAGATAAAGCCCAAGGTAATAGATGAAACCAAAAACCTCCTAAACTTTGGAAGTATGAATACGCGCTAAAAGCATTTCCAAATAAGTAAATTCATTTAATCTTGAACCTTAGACTCCATTCCTTGCTTTGAATTTCCTTACTTAGCCCAACGTACTTAAACAACCTAAAGACTTGGCTCGGTCACGATTTGGTGATATAACGCAGGGTCTTTCAAATTGAATGGATAAAATACAGGATATAAATAAGTTTTTTTTCGATCTGGATAAAGCAGCTTCTCTCCTAAACAAAGGAAGAAACTTTGATTTATGATAATTTTTTTCTTAAAGAATAGTAGGGTTTATGAGAATATGATTTATCTCAGAATTCCCCCTTTCTCCTCGATTCACAGAGACAAAATGGACTGGTGTTGAGGGAAAAACTTTTGTTTAACATTTCTAGAAAGACCACCTCGTAAACTCTCTCATTAATCTTTTGTCTTCTCGTCTCTTAATAACATTCTGTCACCTTAGTCAATCCATTCTTTTGGAGCTCCTGATGTCGGAGAAGGAGCCTCGGGTGTAGGTCTTGAGGCGAAGGGGTGCACGGATAACTGCCTTCGATCTCTCTAACATGTCTTGCCTTAAATTCTCATTTCATTTATTTAACAAATGTTTTCAATATTCATGCATATCAATCATTGAATACTTAATTGATTTAGAATTTTCATTGTGGATTGACGAATATATTGTTAGTGTTTTATTTACACAGCCACTTTCTATAATTTCTGGATCAGCAATGATTCAGTCACTTCAAACTTTAATTGTTACAAATTATAGTTCTCGACATTCAAAAACCTTATTCTCTAATGAACTTGATTCCTGATTCAGAGAAAAGGTATCATCAGATTCACTCATAAACTATTGATGTTACTGAATGGTTTTTCGTTATCAACAACAAAAAAAGATACTAGAATAACATCTTTTTCTCTCTCTAAATTAGTTCTAAAGGTGGAAGATCTTTTATTCACAAGGTATTGGTTCATCTTTGTTTTGTTTTGATAATATTGTAGTTTCTATTTTGGATATTCAAATAGAAGAGAAGTGTGAGATCCCACATTGATTGGAGATTGGAGAGAGGAGCGAGTGCCAGCGAGGACATTGGGTCTCAAAGTGGGTGGATTGTGAGATCTCATATTGGTTGGAGAGGGGAATGAAGCATTGTTTATAAGGGTGTGGAAACCTCTCCCTAGCACACACGTTTTAAAAACCTTAAGGGGAAACCAGAAAAGGAAAGCCCAAAGAAGACAATATTTGCTAGCGGTGAGCTTAGACTACTACAAATGGTATCATAGCCAAACACGGGGTGGTGTGCCAGCGAGAATGGTGATCCCGAAGGGGGGTGGACGCTGTGCGGTGTGCCAGTGAGGATGCTGGACCTTGAAGGGGGGTGGATTGTGAGATCCCACATCGATTGAAAAGGGAAACGAGTGCCAGAACGTTGGGCCTCGAAGCAGGTGGATTGTGAGATCCTACATCGGTTGGAGAGGGAAACAAAGCATTCTTTATAAGGGCGTGGAAACTTTTCTCTAGCAGACGCGTTTTAAAAACCTTGAGGGAAAGCCTGAGAAGGAAAACCCAAAGAGGACAATATCTGCTAGTGGTGGGTGGGCTGTTACAAGAAGGTGGAAAGTAATCTTGTGATGTTAGAGTTTATTCTATGCATCTTACAAAATGCTTCATGAAATTATTATCTATCAAGCATCCCACATTGTCAATATGTGATTCATACTGATGCAGATTTTCTATTCCACGGGATCTATAACCATTTTTATATATTGATGCTCTTGTGAGGTTTTCATTCCTTAACTGTTATTTGGAGTTTGAACAGTACACCAGAGCTGCTACGCACCAGAGCATACAGGACCTGCTTTGAAACAAGATGACATAGATAACCCTGTTGGTGTCAGCTTAGGCAATGCATATTCTAATGGTACCCAACCTGTACAGTCAACCATGCACACTGCCGTGGACATGTCTTCTCATGCCCGGAACGATGCTGCACCTCAGAGCTCAAATATGGGTCTGTTTCAAGGAATGAATGGAGGGATGATCAAAGTAGAAACTGGATATTCAAATAGTTCTCCCTACATGTTTGGAACAGAGGGCAACGTCCTTGATGCACGTCAATCAATTGGTAATGCATCAGTTGCATCTTTTGCTAGTGTTGATTCCAACACACCATCCTTCAACGAATCGCTACTCGATCCGGATCCCTCTTCATTTGGGTTCATTAATCAAATTACCAGGAATTTTAGTCTCTCAGATCTGACTGCAGACTTTTCTCAGGGTTCAGGTACTTTTTTTCTCATTTCCTATGTCAGTTTAATTTAGAATGAATTAGTCTCTTAATTTTCAGTTCTAAGAGATGTTTGAGAAGATTTCTAAATAAATGAATTCGGAACTGTTTCCCGAGGGAGAGCGAGTGGACCAGGACCATATAGATGTATTATGGGATTTAACAACATTACTTTGAACTTCAGATATACTAGAGAGCTATGGCAGATGTCCTTTTTTACCAACAGAAGCTGATAACATCCTTGATACTTGTGAGAATGGAGACCGTCTTGGTAATGATTTTCTATATCCGTTGATCGTTGCTTGTAATATTCACCAGGTGGTTATTGACTTACAATTTCTTCGTATTTAAAGATGGTAAAAGGTTGGACAGTTTATCGAAAAGCTTGAGTTACGAAGAGTTCAGACACAATTAGCTGGTAAGTTATCTCGTGCTTAATCGATCATTTTAAATGTATGCTTTTCTTTGACCGTTCTTTCAAAGTTGGTCCACTGAAATTGTGGGGGTTGCCCATTGATTCTCCAATGTGATGAATTCATGAAAGCACTTTTGTTTGGAATCCTATTACTTTTTACAAGAATAGGCTTCCTTGTGGGTCTACTGAAGTTTTTCATTGAGAAACTGTGTTATTTAAAAGTTGGGGAAAAAAAGACATCATACTTATGCAACCTGCTATAAACAATAGAGCATAGAAGGAGAATTCGTGACCGACATACTAAGCAGTCTTTACATATACCAACAATATACGAGTTTCCAGCTATAGGATTTTAGGAAATGAGATGGGAATTAGAATGCTTGGCTTCATGAAATGGCGGGAATATTAATATGTATAATCATGTCAATTAACATGATTTTCTTTTCTTTGTTGCAGTGCAGGAGAAATGTATATTATGTAATGCATCTTCACAGACATTTGGAGCTTTCCAGCTGCTTAGTGATGAACTTTTAAGCAGTTGTATATGATAAAGGGCAAATGGGTTTGCTGCAACCTGATAATAGAGATGCATCGTATATCATCATTTTGTTGCTATACTTGCACAGATGATTGTACATTGCGTTGTAGGGCTGGAGAGGCTTCTTGAATCTGAAACTTACTGATCATATATGTGCCCGCCCGTTTCACTGACATCGGCGGGTAAGGAATTTTCCTTGAGAACACAGGCTCCTGATTGATTACTCACAGTGATTCTGAAAACCTTTTAGCTTTCAAGTGATTAAAGTCTCTGAAACTAACCGTTGATGTTTGATGTTTTGATGTTTTGATGTTTTGATTGATGATTGCGGTATTGGAAGTGATTATTGCAATGATCTGATTATTGTGTTGAGTGTAGATTTGTAAGAGTGAAATACATAAAGCTTGTTGGCTTGAACTTTTGCCTTTTTGACCGTCCATTGAAGACAATATCTGCTAGCAGTATGCTTGGGTCGTTATATTGTCTCTAGTTAAAGAAGCCTTGTGAGGTGGGTTTTATACCTCTTAATAAGTGTCTTTATTGTCTCTAGTTAAAGAAGCCTTGTGAGGTGGGTTTTATACCTCTTAATAAGTGTCGAAGTTCTAATCCAAGAGGGATTTTAGGTGAAGAAATTAGATTTTTTTTAGTCCTTGCCCTTTCAATGCTTTCAATGCCCACAGTTACTATGATGTCCACTTGAACCCCACCTTGAACATGGTGACTGGAACGATCCTCGATTTATAGATATAGAACTGATTTATAGATATAGAACTTAATAAGTAGAGAGGAGGCGTGGGAGAGGCAGTGATGTGGGCGTTGTGACAGGTGGTAGGTTGCAGCGGGCATCCAATAACAACAGTGAAATATCATAGAAGACACCTTGATAGTTCGATTTTGAAATCTATGATAAATGAATGCATGTAGTAATTTTTTTGTTAGTTGTTTAATTTTATATTAAAACAAAACCTACCATAAATTTTAATACATTCATAAATAATAGTGTTACGTAAATAATGAAGTGTTAAAATTTAATAAACATATTGAGTTTCTTGTAAAAGTTGATCCAAAGCATTTTGAGTTCATAACTTGTCACAACAATCAAGATAAAAGTGTATAATTTTCAATCTTAAAAATCCACCAAAAGCCAATCATGAATATTTTGCACCATCATCAAGTTACCCAAAAGCCAGTCTTTGCATATACCACTCTCACTTCGTTTACAGAAGTTAACAATCTTCATCAATATCATCATATCATCATCATCTCAACCTGCAGATTGTTTCAAGTTTGAATGTTTCCTCCACTCCTACAGAGGTCCAGTTCTGAGTGCATTGTCTAAATCAGTTATGAGATCATTCACATCTTCAATACCAACTGATATGCGAATCAGATCTTCGGTTAAACCTCGAGCTTCCCGTACCGCAGCGGGTATGCTTGCATGGGACATAAAGCAAGGCATACTTATAAGGGACTTCACACTACCTACAAGGACAGGAAACCATAATTCTTCTTAAGCATCAAATCCTAGCACAAACTTCAAAACGTAGGGATATCAGAAGCCTTTTTAACTTATAAACACAAATAGTAATAATCAAACTCTTAACCATAAAAGAAGGATGAGTGACGGAAATTCCACACTCAATGTGATGGAGAAGCATATCTTTTGTGGTTGTAAGTAAGCAGGTAAGCATAGTATCACAATCACACTCTTGCGGTGGCGGGACATCAATTGTGCGACACTTTTTGTATGACAATCCCTAATCACTAGTCCACATGATAAAGTGCGTAATTAACTCCAAAGGGAAGAATATGATTACCAAAACTGACAGTTATGCTGAAATACTTGGTAGTTTCAACAATATGCTTGGAGAGAGCCAATGATCCAGTCAAAAAGCTCAATACTGCTCCTGCGCCCTTTGCCTAAAAACATAAAGAAAGTTACATGGTTAACTAACTCTCTTCTTCTTCTCTTTCTTTTTGATATCCGTGAATTTACAGGCTAGCTTAAACTGATTCTAATTGTACCTGAGAATAATGCAAGGAACGGCCAGGATGAGTAGGAAGACCTGCATAGAACACTTTCTTCACACGTGGATGTGAATGGAGAAACTCAGCAATCTTCTGTGCGTTTTCCTGTCAACGACATCAATCTACTGAGAAATGAATGGTGTCATCCACATATATACATGTTCAGATGAATAATGAAATAAACAGTGTTATTACTGTTTACATTAAATACATTATCAGAATCCAGAAGTGAAAACCACAACAAAGGACAGCACCACTAATATATTTACGAAATTACAATTATAATGATATAGTATTCTTAGATAGTTGACATAAATTATACATACACAGTGCGGTAGATGAATCCAACTTATGCCCACATCAAATTCCACAAAGACTTATCACTTGAACCTATAACGTTTGATATCCGAAATCTCATAGGACCTGTGATATTCCAACATGCTGAACCACATCATAGTAGGTATACCATCTAGTCCGTTAGACTAAGTACACGTTACAACTGAGAATGAAACATCAATGAACCGTACAAATAACGTCATTTCCTCAAATTACAGATTTCTGATATCCTACAATCACTAAAATATTGGAGAAGTATAATTTTTTAATAAAGTACTTGATAGCAGATTTGGCAGGAACACACAAGTTGTTCAATTGTTCACAATTGGCCTCAAGGAGCATTATAATTTGAGCTGAAGCATACCACAAAATAGTAGCAAAAAATTAACAAGGATGCAAGATATGACATAAATGTAAAACGAAAGCAATCATGAATCTGAGACTGAGTCTGAGACTGAGACTGACCTTTATATTTTTATAAAAAGGGACAAAAGTATAAAATACAGGTCAGAATCGGCACCTGCTGTTTCTGAGACTGACCTTTATATTTTTATTAAAAGGGACAAAAGTATAAAATACAGGTCAGAACCGGCACCTGCTGTTTTTCAACTCGTAAGGCTAGTGTCTTGATTCCTCTTAAACAAACCCAACAGTCAAATGGAGCCAGTCCAGACCCTTCTGCATTTTGGAGGAAATACAAGTCTTTTGCCAAGCTGGAACAACGGGAACAAGGTAAAGCAAATTGAGTTATCAGAACAAATGGTTCCGGAACATGTAGTAAAAGCAAGAAGGAACGCATCCATCCGGTCAAATCCAAGGATGATATTTTTCTTTTCTGAACAAGACCGTTAGTTCAAATTTATTTAGTAAAATATGCAGGAAACATTGCCTTCCTGAAAGGCTAAAGCAATCAACAAAAGTCTTGGATAGTGATTCAGAAGAGTATAATAGCTTAAGCTGGACAGCTTCTAATTTTCACACACGCACAGAAAAACAAATAAAAAGAAAGAAAGAAAGAGAGAGAGAGAGAGAGAGAAAAAAAAAGAAAAAGTAATGTTACTGCTCCCAAATACCCAAGTCCATACTTCAACCCCCTAGAAAGAAAAACTACTAAAAGTTGCTAGAAACTCTTCAATGTTCTGTAAATTCATCCTACTTGCTGGTAAAATTCATCCTATTTCCAGCCCAGTTATCACAAACATTATTGATATGTTATTTGTTGATAATGAAATTTTATAAACAAAATGAAGTACGCAGATAAGTCCTCAAATTATAGATAAAAAGAAAATAGAAAGAGCAAAAGTTTGGGAGTCATTCTAAGTGTGGCTACCAAAGAAATAACAAATAGATTTTTCCTTTAAAAAGCCACGACTGATAAGGGAACCCTAAAAAAAGTTCTGATTTTTTAAATACAAGGACTTCCGAGCAATTTTAAGCTACGAAGAAGCAGTATCAACAAATAAACATAAATGTAATCTACTCACAAAAGAAGCTATTTACAGAAAGATCCACTGCATTCTTCCCTGCATTCTTCCCATCCAACATTTCTTATGGGAAGTAGATATTCTGCTATCATACAATTTATATCATTAGAATAGGTGAAAGGTGATTTCATTTCACAATGAAACTTCTTGCCTCGTTATCAAACTATAATCGATGCACCTGAATTTTTTTTAGAAGAAACAAAAGGATATGAATTATAAAACCAGAAAAAAATAAATAAAATAAGGTAAACATCCTAAGGCCAGGAGTTGAAGAAACTCTTGCCAAAAGAAATAAGAAACACAATGAGAGCCATCCGATCGATTTTAATCACGAGGAGCCTATAATTACAAATGAATTTTTCAAGGTTTGTCCACCACCTAGAAGTAGTATGCTGTACCAAAATCCAAAAAGAATTGACTGCCCTGCTTCTATTCTCAATGTTTCTCTCCTTTCAAATGAACAAAAAAACTGCACTAACCACACGGCCCCATGGAATTCTAGGTTTATCCCTAAATATTTTTCCTCTTACACATTCCGCCATCCACGAATTCACCTTATCAAGAGAGAAAAACAGCCAGATCGAAAGTAATCAACAAGGATCAAACAAGCTAAACAAAAGGGCAATGGAGAAACATGTGGTCCGTTGTCTCGCTCTCCTTAAAACATACACCGAAAACAGAAGGGGTTAAGGACCAAGTGGGGAACTTTCTCTGCACCTTCTCAGCTATAATAAGCCTCATATAGGAAAGCGACCATATAAAAAGTCTCACTCTTTTGGCACCTTGAGATGCACCATGGGGTTCTCAACAAAAACCTCTGAAAAATATACTCCACCATGGGGTTCTCAACAAAAACCTCTGGAAAATATACTCCACCCTGGGGTTCTCAACAACAACCTCTGAAAAATTTACATAGAAACTAAAATATATGCATTCCATAGACATAAAGTTGTTGGTTTTGACCTTTGATCAAAGTACACCGAAATGAAGGAGAAAAAGACTTGAAACTTGCAAATAAAATCTCCTAAATTTGCTCCACAACTTAGATCTTCTAAAAAATTAAATCAAGTACAAATCAAGCTTATTGACTCACAATCTCCCCCCGTAAGCTTGACTTTGCTCAAGATTCTTCACTTCAAGTAACTCCCAATTTTTTGACTTGGCAGCTTTCAGCTTGAGCCTTAAAGATGTCAAATGTTGCTCGGCTTGTTCAATTTTCACTACCTTGTCCTTCAATCCATCTTCCTTTTCAGCCGAAGTACTGAAGAATTCTCTCCTCAAATCATCTTCCCTGAGCCTTGTTCGCTTATTTCTGCGTTCTTCTAGTGTAGCCTTCTCAAGATCAGCTTTAACACTCTTAAAGCAATATCAAGTTTCCTCTTCCACTATTCTGCCTCTTCTTGAACAGACAGAGCTTCTTTCCAAGTAGCAGCACCAGTCCTAGACTTCAAAATGGAAATTTCTGAATTAGTTGGATCTTCCTCAGCTTTCAACTTAGACAAGACAGTTCAATATTTTCTTTTCCAATCCAACTATTCTTGTTTCGTTTCCTTTTTAAGACTGTATCTAGGCCTCTTTGATTGAGATGGCAAGTCTAATGAAATACACCGACTTCTAGGTTGCTCTTTGCTGATTGAAGTATCCTCCGGTTTCTTCATAACTATATTTTTTGGTTTCTTCTACTCTTTATCGCCACCAATGCCAATGGAGGTTTCCGACAGATGTTGATGGTTGTTCATTTGTATCTTATACAGGCGGTTTGTGACCGTTTTAAGTTCATAACCAGGGCTCCATTTTTCGAACATCTTGAGGATCGACCCAACTAACTTTACTCTGTTGCTTTCTTCTGTCATTTGACCAAGGCTGATAATATTACTTTTCAACCTCGGGATGTAATATACTTTGGTTAGTAGACATTGATCGGCATTCTTGCACTGGAACAAGATGGATCCTTTACCTTGAATTGATACAATTGATTCGTCGCCAAGCATCATATTTCCAATGAGCTTCTCATCAGGTTCCTTGACATTTGTTCGATCTCAGATCATGTGGTCACTCGCTTCGTTGTCTAGGTAGGTATCACATGTTGGTCTCTACTTGGTCTTCTCTATCTACGATGAAGTTCGTCATAATCTTCTCTTCATTGAGCATCAATAGGTTGGACATCTTTTCGACCAACATCAATGTGAGATCTTCGTCTTGCGTGAATGTGAGATTTACCTCCTCATCACGCTCCTTGTTGCGGCACTCTGCCACATAATGTTCATATTTTCCACAAGAGTAACACTTGATCATGCTCTTGTCCTTCCATGACTTTGTGAAGGACTTTCACGATCTCCTCTACCACCACATCCCCGGTCACAACCACAGCTACACCCACGCCTCTATTTTCCTTGTTGTGGCTATTGCGTCCCTTCATACCTAAAAAAGAAGAATCAACTACATTTTTCTTTTTCATCAGTGCGAATCATTCCTCGTATGCGAATGAGAGATGTTTCTCCTCCTCTTTGTCGTCGTAGCCGCTAAGTATCTCCTCATGGACCTTAAGACAACCAACGACCTCCTCAACCGAACTGTTCCTGAGGTCGCCGACCTGTTCAATGGAGGTAATGATCTACATGAGTCTCAGAGGTAGCTCGAAGGAACTTCTTGACAACAAAGATCTCTTCCACTTTGTCGCCTAACAAACAGATGTCGGCGACGATTGTCATCAATTTCATGGCAAAGTCGTCTATGGATTCACCATCTTTCATGCAAATAACCTCGAACTCACTCTTCAAGGTCTGCACCTTTACTTCCTTGATTCATTCCACTCCCATATGCATTGTTTGCAGTATCTCCCACGCTGCCTTTGCTGAGTTCTTCCCTGTCAACATGAGAAGATCATCAAGGAATAATTGGTAGATGGTAGCAAGAGTCATCTTGTCCTTACGTTCCCCAACTTCGCCACCATGCTCGGTAGCATGTCATACGCCTTGTGCCTATAAATTAACATGCATCTTTATTGACCATGTTGCGTAGTTACTTTTCGTGAGTAACGGGTACTAGAGCATTACACTCCCTCCTTCCCACTTTTCATCATTGTCACATCGCCTCCAACGACTTTTTGTGATGGTGGAATTTGTTTTGACATTCTAACTCTGATACCAGATGTTGGTCTTGACTCTCGATCGAAGTACTCTGAAATGAATAAGTGAAGGAGAAAGAGCCTAATTCAAGGGGGAGTGGAGAGTTTCTCCATACTTAAGAACTTATAAGATGCTCTGTAGAATATTGCTACACTTTATTTTATTGAATTCTTGGGATCCGCTACACTTTATTTTATTGAATTCTTGGGATTAAAAACTTGATGGGGATATAGGGGTATTTATAATAGAGGCTAGACGACGTGAATCATACATTTGTGATCCTCCCTCTTTATCTTGTATACTCTTAGAATCATCTAGATTTAAAATATCAAGATATTATCTCCTAAATTTGAATCTTTGCTCCACAAATAAATCTCCTAATGTTGCTCCATTAGATCTTCTAAGACACTCAATCAATTAAAAATCAAGCTTAATGACTCACAAAAGTTATACACGATTTTTCTTTAAAATGTCAAATACTTCAAATAAATGGAAATTATAAAAAAGAAATTACATATACATCTCACAAGTCCGAAAGCATAGTACAAGAGTACCTTTCTCCCCTAACAGCAAGCACACCCGCCATTACATCACTATGTCCAGCAATAAATTTGGTAGCCGAGTGCATAACAATGTCTGCAATCAAAGACCTGGGTGAGTAATATTCAAAGCAATATTGAAATGCCTGAACATTGAAGTTGGGAAATATTCTTGATACCTGCACCAAGTTCCAGTGGTTGGGACAACACAGGGGACAATATGCTGTTGTCTACCATCACTAGAGCCCCATGTTTATGGGCCATTGTTGCAATTATCTGAAGTGGAAAGAAAAATGATATACACAACAGGTGGAAGGCATAGTTTTCTATTCAACTTAACAATTTGCATGATTCCAATAAATAGAGGGATTTGGTGACAGAACTTCAATTGGAGGTTGAAAAGATAATCATATCAAGACAATGAAACAAATCCCCTTCAGTATCTTTAAAGAATGCTAATCTCAGCAAAAGAAGAATTAAATAATTTTTTTTAATACTCTTCCCTTTCCTCCTTTCCAGATTTCCCAGTCTTGCTACGATAGCATTCTCACAAATACAAATACAAGGCACTGATACGACATGACAATACACAGTCACATTAACAAGTCATTTCTCAAATCTATGACACAAAAATGGCAAGGCACATTTATTAAAATATAAATCATTTTTATATGACAAGAATCTTTAAATTCAATAATTTTATGCATTTATATGCTTAAAAAATAAGTTTGACGTATTCACCATTAAAATTTATATTTTAATACTTTTTTCTTATATTACAATTTACATTTATTTATTATGTTTAAGATGTGCCGATATGTGTCTAATAAATATTTGGTCTATTCTCTTTAAAGCTTGACTTCTGGAGCCAAAACTTGCAAAGTTTGTGTCTAATGGCCCACTAGCGCTAACTTTGATAGCTTGATATTACATGTTGACACATTTGCTGGCACAAGTATAAAACTAATGAAGTTAACAATATGATACTACTGGACACAAACGTAATGTTTGGGGACTCTATTAGCTTATAGAGACTCAATTGTCTAAAGTACAAAGATTCGAGGGAAAAAAACTTAATTTAACCCTTCCTTTCCACATAAATGCTTCTAGAGCTCCTTTGTGTGCCATTGAGGTGAAAATAAGCAATAAAATTTTCAAAACATGAATTCAAGAAATTTCGTAATCTGTTACGTACACAGAGCCTTAGTTTAATAGCTTGGACAGGGATTGTTATAAATTTAAATAATACCCATAAGCCTACTAAATTAATTTTTATTTCGTGGTCAACTGGATTGATATTCAAAAGAATAGTTTTGAATTTTCTGCCAGCTGTTTA
This sequence comes from Cucurbita moschata, assembly GCF_002738365.1. Taxonomy (NCBI): domain Eukaryota; kingdom Viridiplantae; phylum Streptophyta; class Magnoliopsida; order Cucurbitales; family Cucurbitaceae; genus Cucurbita; species Cucurbita moschata. The sequence goes on along the minus strand of NW_019268554.1, from coordinate 1,888,622 downwards.
CGGATATATTTGAATGAGACAAACTAAAAGTCAAATCAATCCATTTCCAAAATATCAAAGGATGAATAAAATATTTAGGAAGTCTTCCAATTGCCTCCTCGCAGCACCAGCTGAAACTCCTCATGATGTTCAACTGGATCCAAGGGGAGGAGCTCAACCGAATCCAAAGGAAGAATATCTTTCCATGCAATAAATTATTTTGGCTTACAAATTCAAAATTATCAGTAGCTAAGTGCATTGTGAAAAGTCAAATTACTTGTGCATGAATTCCCATAATTCTTTACAAACAGACCTTACCCGGATATCTGATATTTGTAATCTTGGGTTGGTTGGACTCTCCAGCCACACAAGCTTTGTTAGAGGGCCAATAGCAAATGAGACCTCATCTAAGTCACTTGTGTTCACGCGTCTGCAAATTAAATCCATTACAATCTTAATCCTCAAAGTGGGACCACCACAAAAATGATGACAATATTTAGCTTACTTGACCAAAATTCCTCGTTTGGGAATCACTTGTGAAATCAACCGGTCAGAGCCTCCATAAAGATCATCACCAGCAACAATTTCCTCGCCTGTTAGAAAGAGATTGCAAGTAAATAATTCATATACAAATTGACAAGATCAACAGCATGAAGGAACCGCAACCATGCTTTCTTCTCTCTCCTTTTGCAACACCCCCACCCCACCCCTTCCTCACCATGCCTCTTTTTAACCTCGAGTTGTTATTTCACCACCGTTCTCACAACGATAGCCTCCCATAAGCTCTTTCTCAAAGATTTGCCTGTAGTTTTTATAGGAATTTCACACATCTCCAAAGAACTACCTCTATTTTAATCAAAGTTGTGATACTACTTTAGATTACAAACACCTTAAAAGACCTCATAGTCTCTCCCTAAGCCTAAGCTCAGAATTTTTCAAAATGACACATCGCACAAAAAGCTTCACATGGATCAACCACCAACAAAAGGAGTAGTTTCATAAACCGCCATGGATTACCCCTGTGGTTAATGAGGGTAAATGTAAACAATAAAAGGCTTAGAGGGAATGAGTGACCACTGTTGGATGAAAGTCCCATATCAGCTAATTTAGGGAATGATCATGGGTTTATAATAAAAAAAATACTATCTCCACTAATATGAGGCCTTTTGGGGAAGCCCAAAGCAAAGCCATGAGAGCTTATGCTCAAAGTGGACAATATCATACCATTGTGGAGAGTCGTGTTCATCTAACATGGTATTAGAGCCATGCCCTAAACTTAGTCATGTCAATAGAATGCTCAAATTTCGAACAAAGGACTCCAAAAGAATAAGGAGTCGAGGCTCCTCGAAGGCATAGTAAAAAATGACTAAGACTCCAAAAGAAAAGGAGTCGAGCCTCGATTAAGGGGAGGCATACTTTGTTTGAGGGGAGATGTTGGATGAAAGTCCCACATCGGCGAATTTAGGGAATGATCATGGGTTTATAATCAAAGAATACTATATCCATTGATAGAAGCCCTTTGAGGAGACCCCAACTTATGCTCAAAGTGGACAATATCATACAGTTGTGAAGAGTCGTGTTCATCTAACAATCACCAACCTAGGATTTAATATCCTAAAAGTTACCTCAACTACCAAATGTAGTATGGTCAACCAGTTGCCAGAATATGTTGATCTCAACTCTGCTTTGATTGATTGCTTTGAAGGATTCTAAACCTTTTCTTTATGGGCCCCAATTTGTCATATAATGTCTCTAAATCCACCCTAATCAGCATTAATTGTAGTCCTCCAAGGTGAACCTCCATGGTTCTTCATTTAGTTGTCAAGTGGAAGACTTTTCAATTCTCTTTATCTTTATCTTGGTTTTCCCCTTAATAAAATGGCAGTTAGCTTTTGGGAGCTTCTGACAAACAAAATGAGGGTAGATTTGGACAACTGGGAGCAGGTAGAATGGGTGACGGTATTCTACCTAAATAGTAGGCACAGGTAATAAATAAGAGAATCTAAAGATTCAAGCCATAGAATTTCTCAATTTTGACACAAGGTACTTATTAGATTTAATAGAATTATTTTGTTGTATTCAGACTAATATCAACCTAACCCATTTCATGAATAAAATGTGACCAATTAACCAACCAACAAAACTACTTGTTACAAATAACATCTTGTCGTTGCATTGAAACATAGAAACGTTGACTAATCTGACTAACATTGGACTTGGTAAAATGAAATGGTTGAATAATTGAAAAATGAGATTATTCAATAATACACCTTGAATGTTTATTACCTATGCATCAGGGGTTACTTAGTAAATTGGAGTTGGACGTCACACCAAACACAACACGATAGAATCGGTGTAGATTACCTAAGACAAAGGAGCATAACCCTCCTTCAATGGTTGTGACAGTTTGCAAATGAGAAAAACAGACTTAGGAGAAGTGCCATAGCAGCTATTTAAGGAGCAAAGGATAGGGGGTGGATGACAAAGAAGCACAAGGTCCAAAAAAGGAAGAACATGGGTGGATTTCAATTAATAAAAATTGAAAGAGACTATGGGAGGTTTTATGTTTAAAACTAAAAGGGGAAGATGCACCCACTTTTTGGAAGATGCTAGGCTGATAAAAACTCCTTTCTCTGCTATTTCCAGAATCTTGTAGTCTTTCTCAAAAAAGGGAGAAGTCACTATTGAGTGCAGGCTTTCTCTCAATGAAAGCACAGTTTCTTGCCAAAAATAAGAAAAAAATGATCGAGTGTCAGACTAGAAGTGTAATGGCCCAAGCACACCGTTAGCAGATATTGTCCTCTTTGAGCTTTCCCTTTCGGGCTTCCGCTCAAGGCTTTAAAACGCGTTTGTTAGGGGAAGGTTTCCACACCCTTATAAAGGGTGTTTTGTTCTCCTCCCCAACCACTGTGGGACATCGAAATCCACCCTCCTTCGGGGCCCAGCGTCCTCGCTAGCACTCGTTCCTTCTCCAATCAACGTGGGAACACCACTAAATCTACCCCCTTTTGGGGCCTGGCGTCCTTACTGGCACACCGCCTCGTGTCTACCCCTTTCAGGGAACGACCTCCTCGCTGGCACATCACACGGTGTCAGGCTCTGAGCACACCGCTAGCAGATATGGTCCTCTTTGGGCTTTCCTTTTCGAACTTCCCTCAAGGCTTTAAAACACGTCTACTAGGGGAAGGTTTTCACATCCTTATAAAAGGTGTTTTGTTCTCCTCCCCAACCAACGTGGGACATCACAAAAAGACTCGGAGGATTTGGAGCTAAAAGAAGACTCTTAGACATAGAATTAGCCGAGTGGAATTCCTTCAGTAAAAGCTGAATTTAATTCATTAAGCCATTGCCTAGCCCCAAATCTTGGTTAAAGGATGCCTGGTGAGTTACATAAGGAGAATTAAGGTTCCACGAAAATAATTTTTTTTTATGGTTTTTCTTTTCTTTTCTTTTCTTTTTTTTTTAATTAGAAATCAAACTTTCATTCAACATATGAAAGAATACGGGGGCATCCAAAAAGCAATCCCATCATTAACTATAAAAAGAGACTTCAATTCAAAAGGAAAATTCAATTCAAAAGGAAAAGAACAAGACTGAACACGGTCAAGAGGTTACAAAGAAAATTCCCCCATCACGATCGAATTCGAACCAATAACAATGATTTCCTTTTCATCGACAAACCAACTTTTCATTGAGATAGAAACGAAAGAGAACCAAAATATAATCATATATATTATATATTAGACTTTGAACCATATATAATAATCATACGAACTCAAAAGTGGAAAACGACCACACAAGTGGAATACCAAAACCCACCAGTTCCAACAAGTTGAGCAACTGCAGCTAAAGCAGCCATCCCACTGGTGAAGCAAAATGCTCGATCCGCTTTTTCAAGCTTTGCTAAGAGGCTAAATGAACAACAGAACAAGGATTTTAATTATTTTGGGTGGAGAGAGGATGCTGTATAAGTGCTGGCACAGCACCCTTTTTCCTTTTTTAAGAAGAACATAGGACATAATACACCTTTCCAAAGCATCTCGTGTAGGATTCCCACTTCTGGTGTAATCATATGGGCCATTTTCTGTTGCCGAAGGCTGCATAGCATAGAAAGTGAAAAAATGGAAACTAAATAAGAAGCCACAGAATTCACAATGTCAATAAAGATACAAGAAACAAGATAGAAAACGCAAAAGAAAAGATCAAAGTAGAAAACAAAAAAATTACAATGCCAGATGTTTGGTAGTCCTAGTAGCAAAAAATGTATTCCGAATCTTGGAATTGCAGTGAGTTACACATTTCAAACAATTAGTTATCTCAGTTCCAATCTCATGAAAAGCTCACCTACAGGATGCAATAAACCGATAAACACTAAGGATACATTCATTCAGCCTCCGTCCAAGTAGTCATTTTATAATGCTTGTATTCAACCAAGTGGTCATGACATGACATACCTGACTAGATGCAAGTATCGCAAGATCAGACTAGTTTAAAATCTAAAATTGAACTAGTAACTCAGACACTGAAAATTTGTGGTTATTATAGAAGTTAAATCCTATTTTGGTCCCTAGATTTAGGTGCAATTTAGGTATTTTGGTCCCCAAAATTTTCAAATATTATTCATTAGTCTCTCATCTTTTAAAGATTTTGCTTCAATCCCTAGCAATGTTTTAAAAGGCTTTTGAGGCTAATGCCTCAAAGCTAGGCTCCAACTTTAGGGCTCGAGACTGATGCCCTTTTTTGAGAACCATGAAAGCTTAAAGTCTCAACAACTCAGGTAAGAATTAGAAGAATAATATTAATTTACACCATTCAAAAAAATTTACAGGTTTGAGTTGTGACCATTTGAACTATTACTACTTTTACTGATTAATTAAGCTTTCAAAACATTTTTTTTTTTTATAAGAGAGAATTTCATTGATGAGTGAGATTTACAAGAAGGATATATAATCCATGGTGTTTACAAAAGACCTTCCCAATGTGCAATGAGGGAGGTATAACTATAGGAAGTAAAAATATTAGATAGTTTACACCAAGATATAGTTTGGTAAACAACATTGTCGAAAAGTTTTGTGTAGGTCTGTGTCTTTTCTGCAAATACTCTCTGATTTCTTTCTTTCCACAGATTCCAAAAGAAAGCCGTGATGAGGTTTTTTCATAATAGGGCTTTTGCGTTCTTGAAAGGGTGGTACATTGTCGAAAAATTTTGCTTTTGTGATTTCGGTGGTCATCCACAGGTGCTCTAAGTACGGGCACTTTTTAGCCATATCCCATCCATATAACGCCAAGTATAGCTCGATCTTTCTTTGATAATATTTTAAAATTACATGGGTTGCCTGAAAATCTGATCAGTGATCGGGATGTCACATTCACAAGTTCCTTTTGGAAGGAATTATTTCATTTGTGTGGAACTAAATTATACTTTAGCTCAGAATATCATCCACAATCAGACGGGCAAACGGAAGTCGCCAATAGAACAATGGAGATGTATTTGCGGTGTTCCACAAGTACACAACCCAACAAACAGTGTGATTGGCTTTCATGGGCAGAATTCTCCTATAACACGAGCTACCACTCCTCACTCAAGACCACACCAATTGAAACTGTCTATGGGAGACCACCGCCACAACTATTGTCTTATCTTCCTAGAAATTCTACCATTGAAGCTACGGATGTCATTCTCCATGTTGCAAATCCTTAGAGACAACCTTCAAGAAGCTCAAAACAGAATGAAGGATCGATATGATCAATCACACCGACCATTAGAGTTCAATATTGGAGACAAAGTCTTGCTACGTCTTCAACCATATCACTAGTCTTTGTTAGCTTCAAGGAAAAATCAAAAGCTTGCCGCAAAATTCTTTGGGCCTTTTGAAGTATTAGAACGAAATGGTTATATGGCCTATAAGTTAGACTTACCAACCGAATTAAAATTAAACTCAATTTTCCACATTTCCACACTCAAACCATACCATGAAGGCAGTGTCAATCATAATCTAGAACTTCCTCCAATTCCAGCCCCTGACCATCCTCAACCACTTGCTATATTGGACCATCGATTTAAAGCTAGACAGTTAGAAGTTTTGATAGACTGGAGCCACTCTTAACCTGCTGACGCCTCTTGGGAAAATGTTCAAGATATAACCAAACAATTTCCACAATTCAAGCTTGAGGACAAGCTTTCTTTGGGGTCGGGAAGGACAAGATTTAAAGTTATTATAAAACATTTGTTGCCACTTACTTGCTTGAAGGTCGCAGTTTGGTATAGCGGAATGCTAACAGCATCGTAAGGATCAAACTTACTTTCAAAATTCATTATCATAGTCGAAATGCTTGGCTCTTGTTCCTCCAATTCTAAAGCAAGAAAACGTCAATGTGAGCCCAAAAATGAGAGAATAATTCATTCATTCTATACATAATAGTTAAAGCTAACTTAACTGACCGACATCATCAATCAAGGTCGACGTGCTAACATCCATCTCTCTACCAAGAGAGCACTTCTTCGAAACCAACAATTGATTACACCTCGAATACGGTAGCTTGTGGAATCCAAACCTCACCAGCAAGTTTTTGGCACTGAATCCCTGCCAAACCCCAATCAAGAACATAAAAACGGATGAACCATCACCGACAATCGGATACAAATTCCAAACGTCATCAAAATAAGAAATCCACAAGCAGAAAATTTGAGAGGAAATCATAACTTGGCCCCTCATTTACACATTCCAATCGTTTCGGAGAAACTAAATAGACAATTTCAGTGAGGGGAAGGAAACAAAAGAAAGAAGTGCAAAGGTGTAGTTACGTTACAGTGTGCAGCAGTATCAGAAGCTGTTAGATGATTGGCGATGCACCTTAAAGAGATGGAAGCGGCGGAGGCCATAGCCAACCTCTCGCTGTCAGTGAAGCTTGAACTACTAAAAAAAAAAAGATGTACCCAGTTTACGTTGAATCAGAGAAACAAAAAAAAAAGAATCAAAGAAATGAGAGAGCAGACCTGAGCGCGAGCAAGCAGGTGATGAAGGGACGAAGACGGACGGTGGTCGACGTGAGGTTGCAGAGGAGAGGCTGTGGGGGCGTTCCGTCGAGAGGCAAATATGGGAGAGGGAAGAAGGAGACGCAACAGTAGTAGGTTTGAAATTAACTTAATTCATATTTAATTTTTATCCCTAAACTTTATAAAATTAATTTTAAACCTAAATAAAACATTTAATTTTTATCCCTAAACTTTATAAAATTAATTTTAAACCTAAATAAAACATTTAATTTCATCTATAAAAATTAATAGAATTAAGGGATTAAACTATGAATAAAATATTAAATTTATATTAAATTTTGATATGTATTTAATTTTAAAAATGAAAAAAAAAAAAAGATAATCATTACAAACGAATTTTAAAAATAGAAAAGTGACAAATGAGAGAGAAAAAGTTGAACCAAATAAAGAAATATTCTTAAAAGAATTATCTTTAAAAAAAATTATATAAAAAAAGAAATGCGGATAATTTATATTTAATTAATAAATTTCAAAATATAACATTTTTTACTTTTTAGTCCCTAAATTTTGGAATTTTTCCATTTTTTACTCTCCAAATTTAGTTATTCATGAGAGTGTGGAAGTGAAACAGAGGTGAAGAAGTGTAAGAAGAACAAATCTATGGCGTCTCGATTGCAGCAGATCGAAACGGATGAATCTGTACTCTTGCGAGTAACCCATGCCAATCTCAAGTCCTTCACTTCCGATGTTCGCTTTTCCCTTCAGGTTTGTTCCTTTTCCAAAGATCAAGCGTTTTTGTAGCTTTCGTTGCATCGATTAAAGATTACCTATTGTGGATTTTGTCTAAAATTATTAATTGTAGATGAGCGTGGAATCTGTAAAGGAAAAGTTGTGGAAAAAGTGTGGTACTTCTGTAAACTCCATGTGCCTTGAACTCTATGATGATTCCGGTGCTAAAATTTCCGATTTGACGGATAATTCCATTCCCTTGGGGTTCTATTCTCCTTTAGATGGGTACCTCTTCTTCTTTCATTGAATTCTTTACATTGTTTCGTTTTTCACTTTGAAATTCTGCTCAATAAATGGTTTATAACGGTGTGCATTGTTTCTTTGCTAAGGTACCGGCTACATATTATTGATCTCGACCCCTCATCAGTTACGTCTGGTGGTTGGCTTGAAGATACCTCACTAGTGGAGAAGTACCAAATCTCCGAAGAAGCCTATGAAAAACGTGATGGTTAGTATTTTTGCAGAGCTTGTATGTAGTTCATTCAATTGCTTATCAAATAGGCTGCACTGAAGGACCCTCTAAACTCCCAATGGGCCATTGTGGGTCAGAGTGAGGACTTAGAGCCAACTGTTATAATATCGATAGGTTTAGGTGTTGGGTCTCTGCAGTTGACAACCATTTTCAAACTTCGTCTTGAACCTGCATTTCTTAATCCTTGAAGTATGCTGCTACTTAAAAAGCTTTTTGGATTTAAAAGTTGTGCACCACTTTCTTAATACTGCAAGAAAAAGAAAAAGCTTTGTGCTAATGAGTAGCGGTTTCATGAGAACTCTGGTGGAGTAGGAGAGTTTTCTTTGGGTAATAGTTTCCTATGGATCGACTCTGGATCCAATTGTTTCTCATGTTTTAGTGGCTTAGATTTAATCATCTAATTACCTTCGTATCTACTTTCTTTCCTCTATAAGAAATTCGAGATATTTTTTTGTCGCTCTTCTGGTTTATCGGCCTATTGTGTATTTCATTTATTTCAATGGAATAATTCTTTATGGAAAAAGGTATTGTGCGTAACTGACCTTCTTCTGGATTTTTTTTTTCAGATACATTCCGAAAATTTAAAGAAAAATTGGCATCCCAGAATCCATCAGCTTTTGAAAGTAAAGTAAGCCTCATATATTTTACTTTTGTACTTAACAATATCATTAGAGATTTTATTCATTAGCGTGAACTGTGATTAATGATATAGGAGGCACTTTAATTCATGGCCGTTAAGTAGAGTTTTGTAACTGGAATCTATTAGAAATTTGTTAGTTAGTGTGAACTGTGAATGATGATGTAGAGGCTGCCTAGTAATTTCGTTCACGTCAGTTAAGTGGGGTTGTGAAACTGACATCTCTTAGTATTCTTGAAATCCTGGTTTTCCCCGCATCCCTTTTATAGACACGTTTCTATCTCTATCCTCGTAATTTTTGGTCTCTATTTACTGACTAGCCTCATATTTTCAGATATCTGATAACTACATGGAAGAACTCTGTGCAAATATAAAGGTTAGTTACCTTACCTGCTTTAGATTTGTATGATGGATGTGATCCTATGGAAATTCCTATCTTAAAGAGTTGAGCTGTCATACTAATTCATGGAAGAAATGAATTATTTAGAATGAAATTCTGTGGATGAGACTGAATGTTAACATATGATTTTCCATCTTTCCTGGTACCCGTTGACTTGGATCTGCAATTCATCTCCAAGATTCCATGAAGATGAACAAATCCATGGTTTAAGCACCCTTATTTTGGCTGGATAGAATGCTTAATAGTAGACCTTGCTGAACATAATGATATCTTTGTGAACAACACAAAGGAGACATGCTAATGAATTCCTGCTTCTCGTATTTATTCATATTTGAATCACGACAGCTTACTTGATGTGGTCTTCTTATAGTTAGCATTCGCTCTTGTGGCTTGAAATTCTTTTATGGGTGAAGTATTTACCATCTGCACCTTCAATCCCGGTTTGCTACAGTTTGTACTTAGATTTTTACATATTATAGGTAGGTGATAGATGTGAAGTTGAGCCAGGGAAGATAAGGGGCAGTGTAAAATTTGTTGGCCGGGCCGAATCGCTTGCTCCTGGTTTTTGGGTTGGAGTTCAATATGATGAGCCATTGGGAAAAAATGATGGCAAGTAAGAATCCTTTGTTCTCTTCTGCATGTGATTGATTTGTTTTTCCTAATACCTCTTTTCATTATTCATTGTTAGAACCTTCAGTACTTTGATAGTCACAATTTTTTTTTTTTTTTTTTTTTTTTTAGACAATTTCATTGATGATTGAAATTTATAAAAGGATGGATAATCCATGGTGTTCGCAAAAGACCTTCCCAATTGGCAATGAGGGAGGTATCTATAGGAAGTAAAAATATTAGACAATTTACACCAAGATATAGTTTGATAAACAACATTGTCGAAAAGTTTTGTGTAGGTTTGTGTCGTTAAAGCAAATATTCTCTGATTTCTTTCTTTTCACATATTCTAAAAGAAAGCCATAATGAGGTTTTTCCATAATAGGGCTTTTGCATTCTTGAAAATGCGCTTGAAAAATTTTTACCCTTCCTTTTAAAGGGAGAAAAAGTACTACGAACATTGAAACACATATCTTAGGATGGTCCACTTAATTTGGATGAGTTGTTTCATATGGCCGTTCTGTTACCGAACAGTTTTCATTCACTATGCTCGTTCTTAAATTCTGTAAGATTCAGTGTTTCATATAAAAATTCTACTTCTTGTGTTATAGTTTGATAAAATTATCACTCACTTGTGTTGATTGATTAAAATTCTGATAGCTGTTAGAATCCAGCTTTTTATCACTCACTTCAGACATTTTATCACATATTCTGTATGATGCTAAATTAGTAAATTCGTCAGGGTAAAAGGGATCCGCTATTTTGACAGCCCTCCTCTTCATGGTGCAATGGTTAGGCCCGACAAAGTGAAGGTTTGATTTTCAGCTCCATTAATCTGTTTTCCAACTTCTGAACTGCAAATAGTATGTTACATAGCAATCTTTTAATTCTGAACTTTTGTAATGTCCCATGCTTTAAAATTTTGAAGCAATCTACTGCTTAAGGACCAATGGATTTATTCAGTTTATGGGAAATTAGGAAGGTGAACCATTTCCCCCAAATGTAACAGCTTGCGTACACCTAACCCCTTCGTGCATCGTTGTAGGCTTGAGACATAGGCATCGCCAATTTGACATTCTTTGATCGTGCCCATTGCTTAATTCAATTCATATTAACATTTATAATCTGTGAATCGAGTTGGAAAGTCTTAAGCCTGTGAATTTTTTTGAGTATCAAATAGGTTAAGGTGCCTAGACTCGTGTCCTCGTTTTTGGCCTTCCTTTACTTGAATAGCTGCCATCTTCCTCATGTTGGTTATTATAATTTGAATGTGTTTCAGGTTGGTGACTATCCTGAATTGGACCCTTTTGATGATGAAGAAGATGAGATATAAACAGTTCTTGTAACATTGTGGAGCTAACCAGCCTTGTTTATGAAGCCTTTATGAATTATTGATTTCTTTTAGAAGTAATTTAAAGACAATCTCAGCCTCATGGTGGGTTGACATGATTTTACAATTTTTTCTTGAAAGAAGCCCCCCCCCCCCCCCCCCCCCC
>NW_019268554.1:1868464-1876867 GCF_002738365.1 Cucurbita moschata | reverse complement strand
CCCCCCCCCCCCCCCCCCCCCCCCTTTTTTTTTTTTTTTTTGTGGGGAACTTCTTGAAAGGAAGCATGGAGATGAAGAAAACGACAATACGATAAGAATCTGTTCTTCGTTGATCGTCGTATTGACAACCGTTGCAACTTTTCTTTAGGGTGTTATAAATGGTTTTGTTAGTTGAAATGGAAATGATATAGCATTGATATGAAGATTTTGCATATTCTATTGCTGTTTGCAAGTTTGTTTTGTACCTCTCTGAAGCTTGAATGATCGTTCAAAAGGTGTTCTTTCGTGTGTGTTACAAAAGCAGATAATATTTGCTAGTGGTGGATTTGGGTTGTTACAAATGGTATCAGAGTCAGACACCGGACAGTATTCTAGTAAGGATGTTGGGTCCATAAAGGAGGTGGATTGTGAAGTCTCACATCGGTTAGAGAGGGGAACAAAGCATTCCTTAGAGTGTGGAAACCTCTCTCTCGAGTATATGTGTTTTAAAACCGTGAGTCTAACAACGGTACGTAACAGGCTAAAGCAGACAATATCTGCTAGCGGTTAAACTGTTACGAATGGTATAAGAGTCAGACGTCGAGCAGTATGTCAGCAAAGATGCTGGCCTCCAAGGGGGGTGGATTGTGAAATCTAAAATCGGACGGTATGCCAATGAGAATGCTAGCGTCCAAAGGGGAGGATTGGAGAATTATAAGGTCTCAGATCGATTGGAGACGAAACATTGTTTAAGGTGAGGAATGTGGTGTAATATAACCATTATTATGGATGATATAGAAAGTTGAGTGGATTGAGATAGGGTTTTGTAGCTTCTTTTGAGAAAGAAGAAGAAGAAAATTGGATTTGACAAGCACTACACATGAACAGCTCAGACACAATTACAAAACTCAGAAGGCACAGAGAGATAGATAGATAGATGGGGTGTGTAGCTGAAGGCAAAAAATCTCACCATCTTGGCTGTTCACATGCTTTCCTTTGATATGTCCATTTCAATTCTCTGTTTTATTGGAGGATGCCAACTTTCCCCATCCTTTTTCCTCTTCTATTTCACACCATCGTCATCGTCTTCTTGCTCGACTGGACAACGGGTAATTTTACATTGTTAAATGATGTCATAAACAAATAACAACAAAAGATATATCGAATTTGCGATAGTCACGTTGGGAGGAGCTTTCTCAATATTTCATTTTACTTCATCTTTAGTTTGAAATTAATTTTTTTCTTTTTTTACTCAATTCCTTTTGTTTTAAATTTGAATAAAGGATTTTTCATAAAACTAATATTTTAAATTTCATTTTAATATATTTATTTTTCTTTTATTCCTCTTGTTTTTTTTTAGTTTTACCCTTTTAGGTTTCTATTTTTCAAATATGTAAAATTAATAGACTTTAGGAATATTCAAAACTTTTTACCTCCAAAAAGAATTTGATTTCAAAAGTTTCACTTTTTATTGTTTGAAATTTTTTGTCTAAAAAATATTAAAAAGTTGAGAAATTCAGCTTTTTGGAGTAAAAATTACTTTTTCTTGTCGTAAAAAGAAAAAGAAAAAAAATATATAATTATTTTTCAATAAACTGATGTTGATTGAAGATGACCTTCATGTGTGTTTACAAAACTAAAATGTTTTTTTTTTTTGGGCTATTTTTCTCTCTTTTTTTTCAACTAATTTTTTTAAATAATTTATTATAAAAAAAAATAAATTATGAATGGGTTATTTTTTTAATTCATTGGGTCCTAATATATATATTAAGTTAAACTTAAAAAAAAAACAGTTTAATTTTTTAATTAAAATAGTGATAAGAACATAACTTATATATTTAATTAATAAAATATAATCCCTATTACTTGCATCACTTAATTTTTTTTCATGATATTTATTAAAATTCTAAAAAATTAAAAAATCAAATTTATACCTCGTTAATTTGAGGATAACTTATATTTCATGTTAAAAAATAAATATCTTATGCTATTTTATGTTAAAAAAAGAAAATAATAATAATAATAATTGGAATTCTTTTTTCTAAAAAAAAAAAAAAATCCCTAAATCCCCAACCAAATTACCGGACTTTCAAATTTAATTATGAATTGATTTCCTTTTCATCTTCTTCCTTCGTCGCCACTCCCTAAACCCATCATTTTCCAACTCCTTCTGATTACTCTCTCTCACCAAACCCCCTCTTTCTCTCTCTAAAAACCTCTCCTCCTTCCTTCTAGAGAGAGAAAAACTCCATTGTTCCTCTGCCCCCCCCTCTTCTATTTCTCTCTGTTTTTCCATGGGTTGCTCTGCTTCAAAGCCTGTTGCCGCCGCCGCCGCCGCTCGTCCCTCCCGACATTCTGAATCTTTCTCTTCTCCTTCGGCTTCTGGATCGGCTGGTTCTTCGCCGGCGGTTGGGCGGGCTTTCTCTCTCCCGACGCCGATTGTCCACCACCCGCCGGCGAAGAAGGGCGACACCCACCACTTGGTTTCTCTCACTTCCACCACCTATGGCTCTCTTCTCCTCATTGACCGTCCAACCAATTCCCAGTTTTCTGGACGGCCGGCGGCGGTGGCTGTCCATGCTAAGGCTGAAAAGCCCACCAATTTCTCCGACCAGATTTCCCTTTCCCCTGACTCTGTCATCAACACATGGGAACTCATGGATGGCCTTGATGACGACGAGTTCAACTCCGATTGTGATCACTCTCCGGTGAAGCCCAGTTCAATTCCGGCCAAACCCAGTTCGATTCCGGCGAAACCCACCTCGGAAAACCGGTTTGAAGGATTAGTAAAGAAGAGTCCGGCGAAAATGGAGGAAGAAATCAGTTCAATTCCGCCATGGTCGCCGAAGAAACCATTCTGGCAGTTCATTTCAGAGGAATCCCTTCTCGCAAAATTAGATCCAAACGTGGCTTCAACATATACCAGAGCACTATCTTCCCGGCAACTCGGCGTCCATCAGGCACAAAACCGCCGTAGCTCATCATTTTCAAATCATTGGTCGCCCAACTTCCTGGACACCCAAAACAGAACAATAGTGATATACTTCACAAGCCTTCGAGGAATCCGAAAAACCTACGAGGATTGCTGTTTGGTTCGCACAATCTTCAGAGGGTTTCGAGTTTTGGTAGATGAGAGGGACATTTCAATGGATTCGTTCTTCAAAAAAGAGTTGCAGACGAAGCTTGGTGGGGTTGCGCCCACGAGCTTACCACAGGTTTTCATCGGCGGGAAGCACGTGGGCGGCGCAGAGGAGATTCGACAAATGAACGAGGGTGGGGAGTTGGCCGGAATGTTGGAGGGGTTCCCGGCGGCGGGAATGAGGTCTATGTGTGAAAGGTGTGGGGATGCTAGGTTTGTGCCATGTCCTAATTGCAATGGGAGTAGGAAGTTGTTTGGGCAAGATGGAGGGTTGAGGAGGTGCTCTAAGTGCAATGAGAATGGATTGATAAGATGCCCTTTTTGTTGTTGTTCATGAGTTCTTGATGTAAGTGCAAAATCGTTGGAGTTTTGGCTTCAAGAAATGTGTTGAAATGAAATGGACTAATCTTACGAAGTTAATAACGGATTTTAGTTCAAAAGCTTTAAAATTTTATTACCAAAAGTTTGTCGATATTAATGTGGTGCATTGATTTGACCATCAAAAGATGATTTGGTATACACGATGTAATATCACGAACATGAGTGAATAAGTTAAGCGTAAGAATTATAGAACTATTTTTATGGTTGCATTGGGTGTGTTAGTCTATCTTTTTTCTTTATAATGCACCTGTTTTGGAATAGAAATCTAAGATTGCTCATTTGAATAGGCTAATATATCTAAATGATGTGCCTAACTTGAATTCTAAATTCTTT
The DNA here is from genome assembly GCF_002738365.1 of Cucurbita moschata. Taxonomy (NCBI): domain Eukaryota; kingdom Viridiplantae; phylum Streptophyta; class Magnoliopsida; order Cucurbitales; family Cucurbitaceae; genus Cucurbita; species Cucurbita moschata. The sequence goes on along the minus strand of NW_019268554.1, from coordinate 1,873,035 downwards.
TAAATCCCTATTCCCATATTGTGAGCCACTAACAAACCTTCTCAACTAAATGAGAAGATTTTGTCCATATATCAACTTCATCGCACAATCAATTTCATTTCAAACAAACCCGTACAGTTTTCAGTGATCACGTCAAAGTCAACTATCTTAGAAAGCAAAGAGTTTCACAACGTAAGCATAACTCCATGATTAAAAGCATCTCCAATTTCTATCGGAGGTCACAATATTCTTGAAGAAGCAAAGACTTCCCAACAAAGCTAACACCAAGTTTGAGCATAACATGTAAAGGGCAGAAGCTTCAGCTTGGTCCGTTCGACAACTCTTAGAAGAGTTGGGATACAAGTTTTCTAGCAGGGAGAACCCTATAACAATCCCTATAATTTATGTATGACCTAATGTTTCCAAACAAAAATCTATCACCAACATTTTTGGCACTAGAATAAAAATGAACATTGGGGAAAGATGCATACAAACAGAGAGTATTTCTCATACAAAAGAAAAATAAATAAAGAAAAAAAAAAAGATACAGGAGTCACCTAGTAGACAACCATTCTTGAGGCGAAACTGATAATATTACATGCTTATCATGGCGAAACTGATAATATTAGACAACCATTCTTGAGGGAAACACTTAAATTGTGTGCATATTTTGGTGTGAGTGTGTTAGATTTCAACCTCTTCGACTAACTGCCGCTGCGATCCCAGCAGCTACAAGTCCCACAGCTGTAGCTGTAATGCCAATACCGATGATTCCATCTGCAAATTGACATAACATGAACCAAATTCTTTCAGCTTATGATTCGATACAGTAAAAAAGATTCAAGAAAAGGTATTTTATGTTTCATTATACCTTTTCCAATTTGGTCTTCTACGGTCTTTTTAAGTGTTAAAGCTTGCCTCCAATCAGGTGCAATCTACAAAAACCCAAGGAATTCAGTTATAACAAAGTCAATCAGTGCCAAGGGTCATTCCTTCATTCATCAAAATATGCCTTTGATTGATTAAAAAGTATGATGAGTCGTGCACCATATGTTTTGGAATGATCTTTTTACTAATAGGATCATAGATGATATCTGTGAGGCACGGACACTTAAGTTCAGGTCGAGTGTTTGTGTCAGATTCTTATCGGATACGGTTAAATTCGGACACAAGACACGTGTCGAATAAGCTTTGACATGTGTTGGATACGGATACATCTGAAAACGCTTCAGACATGTGTCGGATAAACATACATCTTTTAAAAAGCCTAAATCATTGTTGACCACCTTTCGGACACGACACTATTTTACATTTTTTTTTTTTAATTTTTTTTAATTTTGGAGATAGCTAGACACGACTTGGATACATTTTGAAACAAAAAGCCTAAATCATTTAAATTTAGAAAAACAAAAACAAAAAAAAACAGGACAGGAAGTTATGAAATATAGAACCCCTAACAAGAAACATTGTTGACCACTCGCAACCAACGTGTCAGTGTCCTAGTTTTTTTTTAGACATTAACGTGTCTTTTCGTGTCCGTATCTATACTTCTTACGATGATATAGTTTAAGGTTTCGTCAACATGTAACTTGTAAGTACGGTTCAGAAAGGAAATGCATGATCTAACAAACAAAATTACAAGCTGAAGCATTTAAATTAAATAGGAATTGAAGCAAGACATTGTGCAATTATGTGTGATGTCACCAATGAATTTATAGCTGGCAGAATACCAAGTTGCATGCCTAAGAAAGAACAAACCTCTAAACATTGTTCTACAAGCTGCCGACTCCTTGCATATTCACCACTTCTGTAATATCCAACAGCCAGCAAATAGAGTTTCTCCCTCCGGTCCAAAGGGGTTCTAGCATTGATTAAGGAAGCTGCAAAATGACACGCTAATCCAACTTTAAAAACTGAACCATGAAAATAATAAGCTTTGAGAAAAATGGCTAATCTTAAATAACTACAAACTGAAGTTTGAGAACGTGAATATATATATCAAGCAAGAAGAAAAGGTTTCAACTGGAAGGAGCTTCTCCCATTTTAAGGTCGAAGCTCATTTCTAGTAGAATTCCAAGGCAAGTTGATCATGAAGTTTGAGTTCTCGTTTCCAAGTTCACACATATCGCATATGAAAATATTTTCGATGACACAAATTTGGAAGTCAAACTATATTTGGAATATTAAAAAACGAAACTATTTTTCTGGATGACAGGAGGAAATCATATAATTGAGAACACAAACTGGCCTTTCAGGTCATAGCAGATAGCAGCAAGAATTAAACACCCATCTTCTTTGTTAATAGCCTACAAAACGTCACTCATAAATGTCACAGTCATCAATGACAAGATTGTGATAGTAATGGTATTAGGGGATATACTAGTAATTAGTTAGGGAAGTTGTTATGGATGTTGGTCATAAATAAAGGGAATTGTTTAGATGGTCTTAGGATTGAATCAGTCTGCTCATGGGAAGGGATGAGCTTTTAACCAAGAAGTTGACAACAAAACGAATATGGAAGACAGAGTTCAATACTGTTTCTAAAAAACCCATAGAAATTCTTTGCAGAAGATTTACCTTCAAGCATTGCAATGCCACGATTAATATCCTCCGATTGCCTTGAATGAACAAGTGCCCATGATAGCCTCATGATGCTTTCATTCTTGCGTTCTTCAGAGGCGCCTTCATTGGCCTCTGCAACTTCTCTTTCACACCCCTGCATTACAGTATGCAATCTAAATCAAATACAATGTTGCAATTTGCAATCTCACCATGGTTTCAAATTACTTCCACCCCATAAACCTGGATCGATTATACACCAATTTTTGTATGGAGACATTCAATCTCTTCTTTTACAGGGTTTAATTACTTCTACCGCATATCCTTTTCCAGGGATGCATCTAAGCACGCCAAAATTAATCGACAAATGTGAGAATCGAATGCTTATGCTTCACCCAATCCGCCAAATTTGAGGTAAGACATCATTTAACCTAGCCAAGTTCTTCTCCATTTCTTTCTTTCAGTTTCTCAGAGACCAACCAGAAATTGTAATGATAAAGCGAGAATCTGAGAGAATAAAAGAAAACTCACAGCGATAACGTCGCGATCACACCAAGGGATCTGGTCGCCACCGCCGAAGAACGAAGTAACGGACTCGAACAATTTGCCGATTTTTGCTTCCATTAAATCCGATGATTCCGTGAATCTCAGAAAAATCAAAATTTCCAATTTATACAATAAAATCTCCACCGAATCTTAATGACAAAGAAACGAAACAGATGATTAACGAAGAAGAAATTGAACTTTGGACGTCTCGAGAAGGCAAGATATTTATAACGGGTTCAAAAAAACCGGGTAATCCGAAAAATTGGATGAACCTAACTAAATGAACAAAATAAATGAATTTTTTATGAATTCGTTTAAATTAAATTAATAAAAAAATATATTTTTTTTCATGCAATACATACATTTATTGTAATTTTAATTAAATTTATAATTTTTTCCTATTATTATTCTCCACTTAATAAAAATAACTTTTTTAAAATTTAAAAAATATATTGATTCCATTTTCGGGTGTAAATATATAATCTCTTATAAAATATTATTTATTTTCAATTAATAAATTAAGAAAAATTAAAAACTTCCTGATAATTATATCAAATCATTTATTAAGATTACGAAGTGAGTCATATCAATAAAATATTACGAACCTAACAAACTCAATAGAATCCATGTTGGTTTGTGAGAATAGTAATGTTCGCTTTAGAGGTACTAAATAGGTAACATGATCATGTTGTATTAGATGTAGGGAAATGTCGGGACCATTAAATATTGAATATGAACTCTAAATCTCGGGCATGAAGGGTTACACGTGATATTAGTAGTAGAACGTCTACTAGTAGTAGGATATGGTTCAAGGACGAACTAAAGTAATAGTTGGTGGGTATGTAGTACCAAAGTAGAAGAGCGGTACGTGAATGAACGGAGATTACATTCCAAATAAGATATTTTCCTTGGCTCGTTAAAAAAGAATCAAAATATTAATTTTTGAGGGTTAAAAGTGGGTTTTGACTTAAAAATTGAACTAAAAATGTAATTTAACTTGAAAAAAACACAGTATAAAATAGAAAAAAGAGAATAAAAGGATTCAAAAAAGTTGGAGCGATTTTGGACTCTTGAAAACGGCATTTCGCAGTTGAGCCGCCACCGTGAATTACGATACAGCAGCCGGTAGCCGGAGGAGAGTTTTCGATCGGAATCAATGGAGATCCTTCCTATTTCGGTTGATTCTTATAATTTAGGATTCATCGGAGCTGGAAAAATGGCCGAGAGTATAGCGAAGGGAATTGTTCAATCTGGCCTCTTACCTGCTTCTCGAATCTCCACGGCTGTTCACTCTAACCCTAGTCGCGGCATTGCTTTCGAATCTTTCGGGGTTCGAGTCCTCCCGAAGAACGACAACGTAAGATTACGACTCATCTTTCTAGTCGAGTCCTCTGTTTTGCAGTCTATGTGTTATTACATAACCATAATCTTCCTTTGCTTTTTTTTTTTTTTTTTTTTTTTTTTTTTTTTTTTTTTTTTTTTTTTTT
>NW_019268554.1:1820822-1867940 GCF_002738365.1 Cucurbita moschata | reverse complement strand
TTTTTTTTTTTTTTTTTTTTTTTTTCTCTTTTTTGATTACTTTTGACCAGGTGGTTGAAGAAAGTGATGTGATCATCTTCTCTGTTAAACCTCAAGTCGGTACGGCTGTTGTTCATCTCATCTATTGAGATCCTGCTTTCCTCGTTTGTTTATTCATTCATTTTTCGTGGTATTCTCATTATCTTCTTGAAAAATGCTTACAAAAGCAGTAGAGGAATGTCGCTAGACGTTTTGATAGAAGCTCTGGTGATTTGTATGTCGAAATGATTAATTGTTATGCTTTCATTTGTGATTTGTTGGGGTTGTAATGAATTGTTTTTTGTGACTCTTGCTTAAAAAGCATGTTTTCTCCATCAATTTTATGTTGAAGTGCTTTATATCCTACTTGCGAGCCGTAAAGCATCTAATGGCTTATATTGGTTGCAGTTAAGAATGTGGTGTTGAAACTGAGGCCTCAACTCTCGAGGAAGAAGCTTTTGGTTTCGGTTGCTGCTGGAGTAAAGCTACAGGATCTGCAGGTTCTTGACTTTACTGACTTGTTTTTTGGACTTTGTGAGGTATTTTAAGTTGAGGGTTATGTGCTAAAACACCAACCCCGGAATTTTTGAAGTGTTTCATTAGATAATTAAAAATGGTTTTGAAAATTCTAGAAGTACATAAAGGCTCCTAAAGTGATTTTAGGAGAAACACTTGATCAGTGCCTTTTTCAAGAGTGTGGACTCTGCGACTAATAAAGATGTTCACTTCTTAAAATATCTCATATACGTAGGTGGGAACGGGAGAAGGGGTCAAAGTTATCCCGATGGGGGTAAGAGTAGTATATTTAAAATCATGTTTTTTCAAAAATCATCCAAAAATGTTTTTCCATAAGTGCTTATGGAAGAATGTTCTACTCTAAAAATTTATCCCAACCTCACTATATTTTTTATGATCTCATCTATTTGCTACAAAGTTGCACATTAATCACATACTTTTACCTTTTATTTTCATTTTCAACGTACAAATTTCCCTTGGAGTAATGCTCTATACATTTAGGAATGGGCAGGTCATAACCGATTCATTAGAGTTATGCCAAATACCCCAGCGGCTGTTGGTGAGGCTGCATCAGGTATTGTCTTTTCCTATTCCTGTTGTTTAAATTTAATATCACTTCCTGCACCCATACCTGTTTCCAGAAGATGTTACTTTGTAAAGTGGATAATATAATTGATTTTACCGGTCTTTGATTATATTATAATGTATGATCTAGCAGTCAAAACCGCAAATGGAAGTGAGGGATGCAATTAATTGGCCAATCAGGGTGCGTGTATTGTACCACTACGAGTTTTATAGGAAGAAAGATATAGGCATCTTGGAACTTTTTATAAAAAAATAATGAAAATAATTTGAGGATGAAGGTTTTTTTTCTCTCCTTTATCTAGACCATGTATCTTCATGAGAATTGAGGCTTCTGTTGAAATACTAGCATGTTTGTGCAGAATTCTGTTCAACTTTCTGATTGATAATTTGGTTTACTTACTAAGAAGCTTCATCCAACAAGCCAAACCAAACTTGCAAAATATATTAACCAGCTTCAGTACTACTTCATTACGTTGTCGATGATAGATATCATGATTTTCAATTAGTTTTTGACCTAGGTGCATAGCATGGAAAAGAACAAAAAGTACATTAATATTTTACCCTGCAATTTTCACCATTTTGTTTCTTATATACGGACCAATGATAAGATATGTACTCTGCTTCTGTTTGACTAGTTATGAGCCTTGGAGAAGGTGCGTTAAAGGAGGATGGACAACTAATAGCTAAATTATTTGGATCTGTGGGTAAGATATGGGAGGCTGATGAGAAATTGTTTGATGCAATCACTGGTCTGAGGTATGTATGTAGTATGTTGTAAGATCTGAATCCTACAGTTTTTCAAATTAGCGGAGCATAAGACTCAAAATTCTCTTCTTTCTATTGCCACATCCTGATTATTTTGAAGCCTACTTTTGTTGGGGATACAATTAAGATAAATGGTAGGATGTTATCAGAGAATTTATTTTATTACAATATTATTTTAATATTACTGCTACCGAACGTAGGCTGTTCATTAATGAAGTGGGTTGGAGGGTTTAGAGAAAAGCATATTTTTAATATAGTCTTGGGAGAGAACTAAGCCTTTCAGACGATTGGTATCCTTTTGCAGTTTCTTTCTAATGCATATTTCAATTAAATGTCCTTCCAATTTTCGGTACCATCGGCATTCTCCAGCTAATGGATACGATTTTATGTAAATGGAAATATGCAGTGGTAGTGGACCAGCATACATATTCCTAGCAATTGAAGCTTTGGCTGATGGAGGAGTCGCTGCAGGTCTACCACGAGAACTTGCCATGGGTCTAGCTTCACAAACTGTAAGTCAAATTCATCTGATGACCTATGTCTAAAGTAATTAATGTTGTGTACCGTAGTCACACATAATTAAAAGTAAGATATGCACAAATAGACCACTTCAGTAAATAAAGAAAGAGCATAGACTCCTTTTGTTTAAAAATGAAAAGAAAAGTAGCATGGTTATTTGTTTGGACATTCCTTATTGTTTGCGCCAAGAATGGATATACAGCTGCCATATATTAGCATTTTATCTTACAATGTGATTTATAATTTGAAAAACGATCAAACTTGAAATAAAGAAAAGATCGAACTTGCCTTCTGATGTCGATGTCAAAAGGTTAAGAAGTAAACGGTCTAAAAAGAAAATTAAATTTCCAATGGAAGATGCTCTACAATATATATAGTTAACTAACCATATTTGAACCTTGTATTATCTATTAGATGTGATGTAGAACCTGAGGATGATACAAATTGTCCCAATGTAGACCTTTCTCCTCTCTGAAAATCATACCCTATTCGTCTCCCATCTGATTTTCCTATACAATGAACTCTAAAGTGATATGTGCCAGATAATAGTCTCAAACTGTAACCCGCTCACTGTAAAGCCTGATTCACATAGCTACTACTGGCACGGATTAATTTTACAGAAACGTTTCATATTTTAATATTAGTTTAAAACAAAGCAACCATAATTTACGTATATGTACAATAAAATCTAGTTTCAAAACCCTTAACACAAAAAGTAGATACAACCAAGATAGGCTCAGATCTAGGTAGGATCTCTAAAGTCTCTAGCTCGTCCACACCTCGTCTCTATCACATTGCATTTCGACTATCTGAAGAAAAAAAAGACATTTCTGGCTTTCTAGTGAATCATACTTTCCAGTGAACGTGCATTACACAAACATTTCTCAAGCTGGTTCAGTCATGGACTCATGGTCTTCCAATGTCTAGGTAGGTTTTCTTAGGCCCTAACTCCTCTAGCGCCATATGACTTCTTACCTAGTGAAACATGCTAAGCGTAGTTATGTGCTTCTGGAAAAAATCAATTCAAATCTCTCTGCTTCAAATTTACCAATTGGAATTAAATGATTCAGAATTTGTTTACAGGTGTTAGGTGCAGCCTCCATGGTCACTAAAACTGGGAAGCACCCAGGACAGCTTAAAGATGATGTTACATCACCCGGTGGAACCACCATTGCTGGTATCCATGAACTAGAGAAGGGAGGACTTCGTGGCATGTTTATGAACGCTGTGGTCGCTGCTGCTAAGCGTGGCCGAGAACTTGGCCCAAAGTAGTTGCAAGATTTAACTTCCAAGTAAAGGTTAGTAGTAATTTATTTGCTTTCAAGTCTTGAAGAGATGAGGAAATAAGCTATAACAAGTAGAGTCTAGGAAGCTTTAGAATTAATGTTGATAGTTGGGGCAATTATTAGTTATCTTCTACACGTTCTCCTTAACAATATAGATAAAGAAACCTAATCTCCCACTCTTATAGGTTAATTTTTTTGGCAAAGATTCCCTCTCTTCTTGAAAACATTTGAATTTGTGCTGGGACTGATTCTACTCTTTATCTCTTATTATCACCAACTCCAGAAAAGGAATAATAAAAAGAAAGAAGCATTGGTTTTCCTATATTTACTCCATATATGATTTGCAGATATGTTTTCGTCATTTCAAGCAATGATTTGTATGGAACAAATCTTGAGTTATTTGGGTTATCGAGTGATATGAATACTCTTAAGCATTATTAGATGAACACGACTCCACAAGATATTTCACTTTGAGCATAAGCTCTCGTGGCTTTGCTTTGGGCTTTCCCAAAAAGCCTCCGACCAATAAAGGTAGTATTTTTTTATTATAAACTCATGATCATTCCCTAAATTAGCGGAGGTGGGACTTTCATCCAACGAGCATACCTCTAAACATATAATGGTGATAATTTTTTTAAGCAAAATCAATCCATTATTAGGAAAGATTTGAATTATGTGTATAAAAAAAGGATTATTATTTCATTGCTTCATTAAAAAAAAAGAGTAGTATTTATGAGGGTCCAGAGATGACGTTCTTTATCATCCTTACAGGCAACCTCTTCGGACTTTAACCGACAAAAAATATATTATTAAATTATAATCTTCATTTTAAAAATTAAAATGAATATTTATACTATTAAAAACACGAGCAAATTAATTTTTAGCTTTTCATTGAAAAAAAAAATATATAATTAACTCAATTTTTATAATCGAGTATCTTATGGTAATGTTGTTGAAAGGGGATTGATTTGACCAATGGTAGATAGATAACGGTTTGGACTGAGTATAGAGATGCAATGAAAATGATCCGGGTGTGAATCGGGTACTCGTCGATTAGGCCTCCAAGTCCTCTTCTTCCCCAATTTACCTCCCCAAGCAATAAAAAGATTGAACGCATGATGGTTTCTTTGCCTCTAACGGATTGGACGCATGATGGTTTCTTTGCTAACGGACAGAGCTCAACCGTTCACATTGTTGATTGGTGGCAATTCAAGACCTTTAGGTTTCTTCTCTCGATGATTCCTACGGATACCAGGAAGGGGACTCTTTTTTGTGCTACTCTGAGGATGAAAGCATCAATAATACCCCGTGCTATTACAAGGATGAAAGCATCAATGATACCTCTTTCCCTTTAATCCTCATGAAAGAAGAAAAAGAGCAGTAGAGATGGTTCTTGGATTGGGAGGTTTAATTGCATTCTTCTTCTTCAGAGAAGGCCTCACATGTAGAGTTCAAACGAGTAGAGTACCTTCATGTCACTTATGGGAATAAGATTAACCCTTCAACAAAATTAGCTGAGTAGTTCGAATTGTTTAGGTTATAATGTTAGGAATCGCGACTCTCCACAATGATATGATATTGTTCACTTTGAGCATAAGCTCTCGTGACTTTGCTTTGGGCTTCCCCAAGAGGCCTCATATCAATAATAATCCTGTACATGTAAGTCATATAAACACCACAAATTAATTCTGTACATGTAAGTCATATAAACTCCACAAATTATATGAACTAACTTTAAATTATATGTACATGCAAGTCGTTATTATTTAAAGTATGATTTAAAAATATTCCCAATTTGCAATACAACAAAAATATATGAAAAGCATTTAGAAAGTGGCATTAAATGAATGATTTACCAAATTTTGTGGCTTGCATTGAAATCACGTAAATAAACCTTTTTAATATAAAACCCGACGCCATCGCTTCCTTTCTTCTCAACAAGCAATCGGAAATTCCTTTAAATCCAAAGTTTCACATTCAGACACGATTCTCCCAAATTTTCCCGGAAATTCCTTCAAATCGAAGCCTCCAAATTCAGAGACGATTCACCCAAATTTTCCCAAATTTTCCCAAATTGTGGGGGCGCCATCTTCTTGCCTGCCCCATCGAATCTTCTTCAATCCTCGCCATTATTATCATTATCGTTATCTTCTTCACGTTTCCCAATAACCACTTTCCTTTTGGGCCCTCACTTTCGCGTTTTTCTTTCTTCATTCTTTGCCTTCTTCTCCACATTCACTGCATTCTCTCTGTTTTGCTGATCGTATATCTTCTGTTACCTGTTTTCTGATTTGGGGATTTAGTTTCTAGATTTTCGAAGATTGCGACAGATTGGTGGGTGAATTTCGTATTCGAGAGGTTGATTGTTCGATATATTTGGCGTTGCTTGTCGTTTAAGCAACTCAAATTTTCGTTTCTTATGGGACTTCCTTTGGATTTGAGGATCCATTGTTGTTGTACAAGTTCAGATTGAGGAATTCTTTGCCATATTCAGGTTTATTAATGCCGTTTACATTGTTCTTCTTCTAGTAATTTATTTTGAAGAGCTGAAGGATTGAGTGTGCTGTTGAATTTGGTGCAACTTTACATGCCTTCTTAATTTATTTGGGGATCGATTCTTGTTTCCATTGATCATAGCCATTGTATTGAAGTTTGTAGAATCCTGATTTTCCTGTCCTGTTACACAATCCATTCTTTCATGTTTTGATCTGTTAGTCTTACATCCACAGAGAACTGAGTGTGGATTCTATTAGCCTGTGACAGATTGCTTGAGTTCCCTTTTAGAGTTATGGAAATTAGTAATGAGGCCAAGGTTGGTTCCTTTTCTATTGGTCCTTCAACCATTGTAGGTAGAACAATTGCTTTCAGAATCCTGTTTTGCAAATCGGTGTCGCAATTTAGGCATCAACTATTTCGTGTTTTGCTGAATATTATCTATGGATTTAAGGCCATCTTAGCACCCATATTATCATGGATGCATCCTAGAAATCCACAGGGGATATTGGCGATGGTTACCGTTATTGCTTTTTTGTTGAAACGATACACGAATGTGAAAGGGAGGGCCGAATTGGCGTACCGAAGGAAGTTTTGGAGAAACATGATGAGAACTGCATTGACCTATGAGGAATGGGCTCATGCTGCTAAAATGCTTGATAAAGAGACTCCAAAGTTGAATGAGTCAAACCTCTATGATGAAGAGTTGGTGAGGAACAAGCTTCAAGAGCTTCGCCATCGTCGCCAGGAGGGATCTCTTAGAGATATAATGTTTTGGATGAGAGCTGATCTTTTCCGAAATCTTGGCAATATGTGTAACCCTGAACTACACAAGGGTAGGCTTCGAATTCCGATACTCATAAAGGAGTACATAAATGAGGTTTCGACTCAATTGAGATTGGTTTGTGACTCGGATTCTGAAGAATTGTTATTGGAAGAGAAACTCTCGTTCATGCACGAAACGAGGCATGCGTTTGGAAGGACTGCCCTACTCTTAAGTGGAGGTGCTTCACTTGGGGCTTTTCATGCAGGAGTGGTTAAAACTCTGGTAGAGCATAAACTTTTGCCTAGAATAATTGCTGGTTCTAGTGTAGGATCCATCATATGTGCTGTTGTTGCCACTCGATCCTGGCCTGAGCTACAAAGCTTTTTCGATGACTCTTGGCATTCATTTCAGTTTTTCGACCAGATGGGTGGTATTTTTACCGTTGTAAGGAGGGTAATGATACAAGGTGCTGTTCACGAGATTCGACAATTACAAATGATGTTAAGGCAACTCACTTCTAACCTAACTTTTCAGGAAGCTTATGACATGACAGGTAGAATTCTTGGGATAACAGTTTGTTCCCCGAGGAAGCACGAGCCGCCTAGATGTCTTAACTACTTAACGTCTCCTCATGTTGTGATATGGAGTGCTGTGACAGCATCTTGTGCATTCCCTGGCCTTTTTGAGGCACAGGAATTAATGGCCAAGAACAGAAGCGGTGAGATTGTTCCCTATCATCCACCTTTTAATTTGGATCCTGAAGAGGGCTCAGGCGCATCTGTACGTCGATGGAGAGATGGCAGCTTGGAGATTGATCTGCCGATGATTCAATTGAAAGAATTGTTCAATGTAAACCATTTCATTGTCAGTCAGGCAAATCCCCATATCGCACCACTATTGCGAATGAAAGAATTCTTCAGAGCTTGTGGGGGAAACTTTGCTGGCAAGGTATGACAACGCTCAGAATCTTTTGTATGTGCTCTGACTAGTTTTCTTCTTATATCCCTGTTTTCCTGCACTGTATGTCAAAAATATATGAATCTAAGTGTTCAATATATATCAAAATACATTTCGTACCACGACCTTACTCGAACATGATGTGTTTTTATAGGTTAAATAGAACTTGAGTTTTGAGAATATATTTGCTACTTGGTTTATTTTTTCATGGACTGCTATGGACATTCTCAATTATTCAATCTGTTTATAAAACTTCTGTCTCTGTCCCTCTCTGTTCATCAGTTCTATGAATCGATAAGTTATTTTCGATCTAGCATTATGTGTTATGCGTTATTTGTTAATTCTATCATGATGTTTCTGGCTATGTAGCTTGCTCATCTTGCTGAAATGGAGGTAAAACATAGATGCGACCAATTTTTGGAACTCGGTTTTCCCTTGGGAGGAATCGCGAAGCTTTTTGCTCAAGATTGGGAAGGAGACGTCACGGTCGTCATGCCAGCTACTCTTGCTCAGGTATTTTTCATGTTAGAAGATGCTACAAACTCATTTTAGAACAACAAATGTGTCATTGCTGAAGAACTTCCTTTTGTTACAGTACTCTAAAATTATACAAAATCCTACGCATTTGGATCTTCAAAAGTCGGCGAACCAAGGTAGGAGGTGCACCTGGGAGAAGCTGTCAGCAATAAAAGCCAACTGTGGCATTGAGCTTGCTCTAGATGAATGTGTTACAATTCTCAACCATATGCGGAGGTTGAAAAGGAGCGCTGAGAGGGCCGCTGCTGCTGCCTCACATGTTTCTCCAGCCCCTGTCAAGTTCAGCGCTTCAAGAAGAATTCCCTCCTGGAACTGCATTGCACGAGAAAACTCGTCTGGTTCGCTCGAAGAAGAATGTCTTTCTGATGTTTCTTTGACTTGCCATCAAGGTCCTAGTGGATCGATCGGTTCAGGATCCACTGGAAGAATGTTGCGAACTCACCGTACTATGTTTGATGGTAGTGATAGCGAATCAGAAAATATTGATTTGAATACTTGGACTAGATCTGGTGGGCCATTGATGAGGACATCATCAGCAAATAAGTTCATAGACTTTGTCCAGAATTTGGATCTTGATGACCTCAATAGAGGTTTGGTAGCTAATTCCAATGGGGTTCACCCATTTGGTGGCAGTCAAAATTCTCAAAGTCCTCGAACCACGTCTGACCGGAGTTCCGAGTGCCCAGATTTTGACATGCGAGAGCTCGGCCATCGAGTTTCTTCAAGCATTCTTGTAACTGAAGGAGACTTTTTGCAGCCCGAAAGAATACTTAATGGGATCGTGCTTAACGTCGTAAAGAAGGAAGATTTGACATTGACAAGTCGGACCCATGATTCAGAAACTCAAAACAGTGAAGTTGAATGCCTGCAAATCGACTGTTCGGAGAAGTATATCGATGCTAGCTCGGCATCTGAAGAAGATGCTACACCAAAGAGCTGCATACAGGAACAACCTCCCAAGAACAATCCGGTGAATCATTCCGAGGAATAACACAATGGCCAAGATCATCAACTATTTATTGATTCTTAATCCCGTCGAACTCCTTCCTTGTCTTCAAGTATGTCTTCTTTACTTCCTCCAATGAATTTAAATGCCAGATGATATCTCATTCAATGTAGGAGTAGGAAATGGGAAGAACAAGCATCTTCACAAGGTGAGGACTCCATAGCTTGAGTTCTGCTAATCACACTTGAAATGCAGCAGTTTAGATGATTTTGATAGTGGAACTGTGTATATATATCTGTATCAAAATTTTGTTTATTACTACTGCTTTTCTATCTCCATTCCCATTATCTATTTCAATCTTACAAAAATTTTCCATTTCTTGTCGAGGAGGATGGGATGAGTGAGTATAATCATCGTCCCCAACTGTATTGAGTCAAAGAGGAGAGAACTCGTCGCTCCTCTTTGTTCTCGACGAGTTAAATGAACATCTCAAGTTATGCACCATTTTTACCCCTAGAAATTTGCAACTACATAGATGATATTTGCAACTACATAGATGATATTTGCAACTACATTGATGATATTTGCAATCCTCTGATTTGAAGTAAAGGTAAGCTAAAATCTTCAAAATCTTCCCAACAACATAGTAAGTTGTTAGAGTTTGAGTTAATGTCTATGATCATGAGAACTATTAGAGAGTTGTCAACTAGTCTCTAATAGTAGGTTATCTCAATGAACATAGTATGTATATGAGTTGTGAGTTCGAATCATGATGAGCTCGTGCCTCGTAGAATTATATTTACGGTTTGAAACGATTGCAGGATAGTAAAGTAAAGAGCTAGATTATCCAAAAAGCTCGAATAACCTTAACGACACTGGGTGAGCTCAAAGAAGCTAAATGATAAGAACCCATGAATGAAATGAGCTCAGAAGAATTAGATCACGAAGAATGATGAACTTTGAGGAGGTGGTTTATAAGAACCATGCGATGAGCTCGATTGAGCTAATAGAACCTAGTTGCTAGCTTTAGAAAACCTATGACTTCGACTATTATTCAATCTAGATTTGAATAACCTTTCACTCAAAACCATGGTTCGGAGCTGAAACTTCCCTTCCACTCCATCCTTTTCTGCTTATAACTTAATCGTATTCTTTTATCAATCTCTCATATCCATAGCACTTCAGTACGTAACCTAATCTTAACGTTTTGTGAACATATCTACTCCTATCGTTACATCACGTTTTGTATATTCTTCTCGTATTCTATCTCAAACATATCATTAAACACATCATACCGTAGGTAGTATCATACAAGTCGAGCATACTTGGCTTCTACATTGATATTGGCACTCTTTTAACAACCTACTTAAATCATTGAGACCCAAAAGAAAAGGGCGAAGGTTATGGGCTTAGATGAATGATTTGTTGGGCCATGCAGTTTTCCTTGTTTCTCCATAGCTTTTGATGGCCTACATGTCTCTAAATTGGATAGTTGGATATGGATATTTCTATAATATCAAATAAATATCAATAAAAAAAAACCAATAGTTAAAATAAAGGGAAATTAATAAAAGAAAAAAATACCATAAATATATGGTAAATAAAGGGAAGTAGTTGAAAAAAATAGAAGATGTCCCAAAAAAAGAACAGTGAAAAGAACAGAGGGGACAGAGGCAAAGAGAGGACAGTCAGTACACTGATATGACAAGACAGCCCCACGCTTGTCCCTTCCCACTCAACCAAACCATAAATATATATACCTTTCATTTTGTTTTCATTTTATTGGAAATTAATTAAATACGAGGGTCCAATACTATTAATCAACCATGTAATGTCATGATCTTATCTTGACACGGTCATATGATAAGTATTAAAGAGAACTCAAGTTCCATTTCTTTCATCAACCGAACATAACTGTGATATCCTATATTGGTTGAGGAGGGAAACGAAACACTCTTTTAAAGGTTGTGGAAACCTCTCCCTAGTAGACGCATTTTAAAACTTTGAGGGGAAAGTCGAAAGGAAAACCCCAAAAAAGACAATATCTACTAGCAGTAGGCTTGGACCGTTACAATAACTTATGTAGAAACTAAGCTTGTTCAACTATTACACAACTTGGGCATGCATGTGTCAATTTCTTGGACTTTAGCCGACTTGCCTCTACTCTAAACAAAGTCACGATGATTGACCTTACCTCTACATAAGGTTAATATCTTTCAAACGCAACGTTGCATCTCATCTCCCCATCATGATTCTCAACAACACGACTGGTGCTTTATGATGTCATCTCAAGTCACGGGACGCCATCAGCCTTCTCTGTTCGCTAAAATATGTTTATCGAGAATCGACCCATGAGTTCACTTTATCGTTGGAACATCTCAGACACCCAATCATCTAATTACTATCGAGGCATGAACCCTCACGTGTCCATAGTGAGTCATTTATGATGTCGTATAACATTGTAAGAAGAAGTAAATTTGATTTAAGGAAAATAGTCTGTTTAGTAGAAGATGAGCTAGTGTGCAGAACATGTCCAAAAGTGATGGGATGTGAACAGCAACATAGATTGCACAATAACAAATGTTTCCTTCTCTACCTTGCTTTTGTTGTCTCACTCTTTCATAGCCAACTTAAAAGTGTATGTTTTTATGGTAGGGTTCATATTTGCTTAAGCTCAATAGCAATATTGATACTAACGTACCTCGAGATGAGTACAAGTGAAACATTTTTTATAAGGTGTGAAACTCTAATCTTAGTAGATGCGGTTAAATTTTTTGAGGGGAAACCTGAAAGGGAAGCTCGAAGAGGACAATATCTGCTAGGGTGGACTAAGGTCATTACAAATGGTAAGTTAGACACCGAGCGGTGTCCCAGTGAGGATGCTGGGCTTTTAAAGGTATGGATTGTGAGATCACACATATGTTGGAGAGGGGAACAAAACATTCCTTATAAGGACGTGGAAACCTCTCTTTAGTAGACGTGTTTTAAAATCTTGAAACCCAAAAGTGAAAGTCCAAAGAAGACATCATCTTCTAGCGGTAGGCTTGAACTGTTACAAATGATATCAAAGCTATAAACTGGTCGGTGTGCCAGCGAGATCGCTAGGTTCCCAAGGGGTTAGATTGTGAGATCACACATCTATTGGGCGAGAAGGTAATGAAGTATTTCTTATAAGATTGTGGAAGCCTCTCTCTAGTATACATGTTTTAAAACCTTGAGGTGAAAAGCTCGAAGCCTAGAAGGGAAAGCCCAAAGAAGACCATATATGTTATCGATAAGCTTAGATTGTTATACAAGAACGTTCTTTGTTACAGCAAAAACGTTTTGAGGTTTGTTTGTTGAAAAGGAGGATAACCATGTAGGTTTAATTTAGAAGACAATGAAAGCATCTCAAATAAACTTATACCCATGCATGTACATACCCATAATACATTTACAAAGACAAAGACAAGACATACGTTGGACATCTCAAAGAACACATACGTTGGACATGTCAAAGAAGCAGAGCTGTTGGTTTGGACACAAAATACAAAATGGGTCAGTGCCCAACTTCAGTTCCAAACAGTAAATAAATAAAAGAGAGGTTGAAAAGGCAAAAGGAATGAGAGAGACGTTGAAAGAAAGAAAGACAAGACATGTGAGTGTTCCTTTAACTTTCTCTTCATATTTTGAACCTCCTCCCACCCCTTTCTCTAACCCTTATCTTCTTCCATGTCGTATTATTGTCACGTGCATGCCCTCAGTTTGCACGTGGGAATCAGTGCCTTCTGAAACTCTCTCTTACACAACCAATTAATTGTTCACTGTTTCACTGTCCATCAATAGTGCTAATCTGTTGTGTATTTATATGATTCTTCAATTCCTTTATTTCCTCTCCCCCTAACGAATTGAGAGTGATTTTAAGATCGGTTCTCCGGTAGATGCATTTTGAAAACCTTGAGGGGAAGTTCGGAATGCTATTAACAGTGGGGTTGACATGTTACAAATAGTATCAGAGCCAGACAGGTGGATACTGGGTGGCCACAAAAAGGGGTGAACTGTGAGATCCCACATCGATTGAATAGAGGAACGAGTACTAGTAAGGACGTTGGGCCTCCAAGATGGGTGGATTGTGAGATCTTACATTGGTTGGGGAGGAGAACAAAACATTGTTAATTAGATGCGTTTTAAAAATATTGAGGGGAGTACAATATCTGCTAACAGGGAACTTGAACCGATTGAAACTCGAAAAAGAAAGTTTAAAAAAGACAAAAGACTTAAAGTAGTACGAGTATAAAGGAGAAGAAAGGTATGGTTTGAAAGCGGAGGAGCACTGAGTTTGAATCTGTGATGATCAGAGTGTGTGTGGTGTAAGGGTTTTGATAGGTCAATTCAAACGCTCACCATTTACCTCTTCTTTTCCTTTTCTGACTGTCTTGTCATATCAACTATGAAATCATTAAACCATTATACACTTTTATCCTATATGAAACATGTCAAAATGGAGGCAGTAGGCTTCAACTGTTACGAATGATATTAGAGCCAGACACCGGACAGTGTGCAAACGAGAACATTGACCCTCCAAAGACGATAGAATGTAAGATCCCACGTTGGTTGGAGAAGGGAACGAAACATTCTTTATAAGAATTTGGAAATTTCTCCCTAACATATGCGTTTTAAAACCGAGAGGTTGATGATTACTCGTAATTGGCCAAAGGAGACAATATCTATTAGCAGTGAGCTTAACTGTAAACATAGTTTAACGATCGATCTATATGTTCTTAACTCTCAAATTAGTGGTTTGAACCTTCCACGATGCATATTAAAGCTATTGTATAAATATTATAAGAGACTCGAGAGATGATATGGTTGGGTTGAGTTGGAGGCGTCAACATACTTGAATTATGAACAACGGTTGAGTTGAATTGTTCAATAGAGAATCAATAGTACATAAGGTATGCAATGTAATTACAGAATATAATAGATTTTCAACTCAGATGTAATTATGAACAACTCGTTAATGATCGACTTACATGTAATAGTTATACTCACAACTATAACTTGTTCTAGGGTGTATAAGAGTGCAACTCTAAGTCTATAATAAAGTAACATAGAGTTTATGGATGAAAAACTGATTAATTTTATAACAACGGAACTTATAATCTACCGGTTTATAAAGTTTCCTTCCAATAACAAGAGTGCACTAGGCGAGTATGTTTATATTCACCAGATTCTACTTCTCATTTTCAGATGATCGTTGACTACTGGTCGAGGTGGAGGAGGGTTCGGAAGTTGCACGATCACAAAAGAGGGTCATCCCGAGGCACCACAGTCTATACTTCAAAGTCTCGAAAATCGAATCGTGACATATATGTTCAATCAACACTATTCAAGCATCATAAGCCAATCTAGTTTGCCATTTTCTTAATAAGATTAAGGTCATTTGTTCATCAAACCGTTCAACACGTAGAAAGAAAGTTCTCAAGGTCAAAGATTCAAATCTCTTATTCATCAATTTTAATCAACGATCGGTTGATAATAGAGTTCATTTTTTTTAAATCTTTTTTTACAAAATATATTAGAAAACAAAGTCAATGAATAATGGAGTGGATTTCTTCCAAAAATTTATATTTTTAACTACTCGATTAAAAAAACCTTAATTTCTAATACCATTTATAATGTATAATGCCCACGACCCGAACTTGGATTTAGTATCCTTATTCGAATCTTGGGTACGAGACATTACATTTAGTCGCCCTAGCTGGTAACAAATTTTATAACGATTGTAATTTGGATTTTATAATCTGTGAGATCCGACATCGGTTGAAGAGGAAGACGAAGCATTTTAAAATCGTGAAGCTGACGGCTATACGTAACGAGCGAAGCGAACAATATCTACTAGCAGTAGTCTCGGACTGTTAGCAACATTTAACAGGTTGGAATATGAATGAATGAATATCTAAAGGACAAAGGAAAATGCATTATTAGAGAAAGGGAATTAAAGGTGATGGGACGTATAGATGTTGCACCCTAAGATCTTAGTTGGGAAAGTTATGTTGGTCTTATGCTCATGGCTTGCGTGAAGAATTAGGTCATAGCTGAGATCCCATTAATCCCCTTTTCATGCACCCTCCCAAAGGGCCCCACAACGTCTTTTCATTATAAATACACCAAATTACTAGAGAATGATGGGGAGAGCGATATGAAATAAGAGCGTAAAATTGTCCGATCTTCGCATTAAGAAAATCGGTAAATTTTAGAGTCTATATTAATAGGCAATCAGATAATCATATTGTGACGAGCTCGTTGATTCGCTTTTCATAAGGGAGAGAGACATAGGAAATGAGGAAAGAATATGAACGTTTTAGATTTAGGGTTTCAGTTGAATACATGAAAGAGAAGCTATAAAAGTACCTCAAATTTGTAGTTAACCATTGTCGGGGCATATATTAAGAGAAATCGAGAATGAGATAGAGAGTGAACTAGGGAAAAGGAGAAAGAATATGGTTGTTGGTTTTGGGTTTAAGGTTTCATTGAATGCATGAAAAAGAAACTACAATAGTATCTAAATTTTGTATATAACTGTGATATCCCACCTCGGTTGGAGTGTGGAACGAATCATTTCTTATAAGAGCGTGGAAATTTCTCCCTAGTAGACACGTTTTAAAACCGTGAGGCTGACAGTGATACGTAACAGGCCAAAACAGACAAATATCTGTTAGCGGTGGGCTTGAGCTGTTACAAATGATATGAAAGCCAGACATCAGGCGGTCGAGAACACTGAACCCTAAGGGGGGTATTGTGAGATCCCACATCGGTTGGAGCGAGAAACGAAACATTTTTTATAAGTGTATGAAAATTTCTCATTTTGGATGTGATCTTAGTTCATTCATGTACTTTTCGTTTACTCGAGCATCACATGTCCACTAGTTTCCACCTTAGTTTGTTTCGTACCACATCCTACTAAGAGAGGTTCCTCTCAACCATTCATCTTTGTTTTGTCATAGAAAAGTCTGATCTGGATCTCATTTTCTTATATAATCATTCACTTTTTCGTTAGATCTGAAGTGATTTTATACGAATCATTTGACATCTTTCGATTATTATTCATAATCGAATGAGAGAAAACGAAAGCTCAATGGCCAAATTCTAGATCGATTCAAAAAGTATTTCAAATTTTCTTTCTCACGAAACTGGCTCTCTCTCGACATCAGTCCAATTCAATGAATTAATATCACTTCCGTACTTCCTCAAGCCCCATATATCATGTACCCATCGACACATCGAGCTCGAAGACGACGTGACGTAGTCGTACAAGTTATCTCAATCGAAGTTGGCATTGTGAAATTGACATAAAAGACATGGGAAAGTATGGGGAAGTTGCATGGGATGTTTAGAGCATTGAAATCAAAGGGGGGTAACGAGGCTTAGAAAAGGAGGGCTGTCTATTACAGGACATGCAAGTGGAATCATTACACACATAACAACGGGTCAGCCAAAACTATTGAGCTTTGAGCAACTGTTTTAGCACAGTACTATGTTTTTTTTTTTTTTTTGTTGCACTGTCTTTCTGTTCTTTGTCGGCTTTCAATTTGGCTGTAGTAAGTAGCTGAGTATATATATATATATATATATATATATATATGCACATGTATGTATTTGATGAATTTAAGTAATTAATTTAGGTATGGTTTGAAGGCCGTCTCGAAAACTTGAACGATTTGAATGTTGAGCTATGTTCTAGTTGACTTTTTGTAGAAGTACATGTACTTCTTCGAAAGGATTTTCGAAAACAAGGGCCAAATTTATCCTCGTTCTCAGCTCAAAGAGTCTAACGAGCCTGACTAGCCCAAATCAATCATATTAACGTCTGGACCTAATTTTTTTTTTTTTAAATATATCAAAGCAATATTGAAAGTAAAATTACGATTTTACCCTTACCCAAAGCTCGACCATTACAATGATAACTTTATCAAATAATTTCTATTTCTAAAATTTGTCAATTACTCGACTTTTTTTTTTCAATCTCACTCTTTAACGTTTTCTCTCTCTATAGTTTTACTCGTGACGCTAACTTTCTTATATCAAATATCAAATAGTTTTCACTCTTAAAAGTGAAAAATAAATAACTTGACCATGTTATCTGATCCAAACCCTAGGTATGAGTCATGACAAAATGACATCAGACCAGTACCGATGTGATTTGGGGACGAACCAATGAGTTAAACATGCTTTATTTGGAGCAATCAATTCGATCGTTGTGGTCGGACTCTATTATGGATTTCTGACTACATTCTCCATAGGGCCCTCTTATCTCTTCCTTCTCCGAGCTCGGGTTATGGAAGAAGGAACCGAGAAGAAAGTATCAGCAACAACAAGTTTTATTACGGGACAGCTCATGATGTTCATATCGATCTATTATGCGCCTCTGCATCTAGCATTGGGTAGAACCAATGAGTTAAACATGCTTTATTTGGAGCCATCGAGTTCTAAAACAATTTTATTCTTTAAACCCTTCCATTGACCTAATCTAACCTTCACATGCTTAGGATTTGGAATCCAGATTCGACAATTAGATGACCCCAACATTCCCCTGCATCCCTTGCGACATGGTCACATTACCTACTTCTCGCGTCTTAAGAGTGAAGACTATCCCCACATACAAACACGAGTCATTTCAACATGTTTTGTCTTCACTCACATGCATCCTATGAAAATTCTCAAGAGATCACGCTCCAAGTAAAGCATGCTTAACCATGAAGTTTCTATGACTGAGCAACCGAAAAGAAATGTGCATCTCGTTGGCATAGGTCGTAACTTTCAATTCTTTTAAGCTTTTCTTAACCGTCCTATCATCAGAAAACGCTCTAATTCAGTTATAGTATACCTCTCCTTTACTCGAGTGTCACAACTTCATTCATTTTGTTAGGTTTAGGCAATTCATTATTTTAGAGAATATCGAGAAAATCTAAACCTAAAACATCTTATAAGAAGCATTTGATAGTGTAACTTTTAAGAGTTAATACAAAAAGGTACAAGAGTACATCTAATAATACTGAGCATTGAATCCTCTACTTCAAAAACCATAACATAGTCAAAAAAATCATAACATAGTCAATGTGATGGACGGGTTGTCAATCAATCGATTAAGTTCTTTGCTATGACGCTCGAGATCCAAAATTCAAATTCAACATCTGATGGCTCCGACATTCCGACGACATGGTCATCAGCTCTTTCAACATGCTTTGTTTTCATCCACATGTTTTTTAGAAATTTTTTTAAGATAAATCCAAGAATTTCACTTCTGACTATGAGATAGGAATGCCCCCGACTATCCCTGTTAATCATTATTCCGATCCCAAAGGCCAACATAATAGGATCGAAATCCTATGATGTTATCCCATGCTAATGTATACAGAGCGTAGGCTTGTTTTGAGCACTCTAATTTCTTCAAAGTAACAGCGTCGTAGGCACGACCCTGTTAGGTTTTATGTTCTAAAACTCATAGTTTGTAAACAAAGATATATTCTATTTTCAATAATTCAATAAAGTTATTATTGATGTTTATTCAGAAAAAATTGTTATTAAATAAAGTGAACTTTACGATCATTAATCTAAATCTAATAAACTAAGAACACTCTGGCTATAGTATGATTACTTGAACTATATGTAGAGACATAAAAGTGGATCAAGTCCAAGTATATAGTCAAAATGATCTATAGTATAAGGATAAGGCTGAGTACCTTATTCTGGGGACACTATGGATGCGGCCCACTTCTGTATATGATATAAACAATGTGATCACTAAATTGTACATGTGGAGACATGTGAGTGGGGGCATCCTATGCAATGAGTATTGCATAAGATCGGACCATGAAGAAAATCACTCTCACTTTATAATGTCGTTTACTATTGAGACTGATTTTCTTTTCATTCGATGACCTAGGTAACTCGATCTTAATCCTGAGCTAACCATGAAATCCTGTTCATTCAGAATTATCCTTAGATTTGCATGGGTGAGAGTGGCTCGAGTTCGCCGACTCAATAGGCTTCCCATTTCAGGGGTAAGACTGGGTGAATAGCTGGGGACGTGGGGTGCAAGATGGAATTCGCTCCTACCCACTTTTAAGAGAGGTAGTTCCCTTAAGTACTGACTTCAGGTCTTGAACAAGGGGCCCCACCCACTCATTGGCCTGAGAGGGATTCGGTTTACTGGTTGGACCACAAACCAATTGTTCATAAGAGGATCAGTGGGACATAAGGAACAATAAGTAACTTCAGGGGTAAAACGGTTAATTGACCCAACTCTAGTTACGAACAACCTGTGAAGGATCGACTTACTAATCATGGTTATATCAAATGGACAGAAATATATCTATAATGAGGGGAGTGCAACTACTAGGCTATAGTGGAGTGTCCTAATAGTTAACGAATGTTGGTTAACAAGGTTAATGAGTTTAACCGGTTAATCTTGGATCGTTGGAGCCCATGATCTATAGGTCCATTAGGTCCCTCTGCTAGCTCATATCGGACTAAACCATAGAACAGTGTGACGAGTGAGTTTGAAGTGTTCGAATTCAAATTAGAGAATATGCGTTACATATATACGATATATTTAACTGCATTTTTATTTTATTTACGAATTAAACAAAAAGAGAGAATATGAGATATTTAAATAAGATTTAAATATCTTAATCAATTATGTGTCGGAATTGTTTGGGATTAGCATTTGAATTAATATTAAATATTAATTAAATAATTTAATTAATCCTTCAATGTTACTTTAATTTGAAATTCATTATTCAAATTAATTGTTGAATTAAAAGGAAGAAAGTCAAAATGTTGACTTCATTTAATGGAAAAATCTATGTGAGTGGAATTTTGAGGTGTCAAAATTTGGTTAACTCAAACATGCATACTTGCCACATAATCTCTAACATTTGAGTGGAATTGTAAGTGTCAAAATTTGGTGGTCTCAAATTTGCATGAACATGCAAACATGGCTCTTTAAATAGAGTGATCATGGTACATGGAAGGTCGTTCTTCTTTTTGGTAAAAACCTTGAGAAAAACCTCTCACAAACACTCTCTTCACATATACAAAATCT
The DNA here is from genome assembly GCF_002738365.1 of Cucurbita moschata. Taxonomy (NCBI): domain Eukaryota; kingdom Viridiplantae; phylum Streptophyta; class Magnoliopsida; order Cucurbitales; family Cucurbitaceae; genus Cucurbita; species Cucurbita moschata. The sequence continues at coordinate 1,847,466 of NW_019268554.1, read as the reverse complement.
CTCCCAAGTTTAGTCACTCACCGGATTCCACAATCCCGTTCTAAGGCCGGAGAATAGTGGAGAAGACACTAATGGTGATTCGAAATCGGTTCGTGAGGAAAAAGAAGTTTGAACTAGGAAAGGTTAGTATCTAGACTCATTAAGTTTTAATACTTATGAACATGCTAGTTTTTTTTTTTTTTTTACTATAATTGATGTTCTAAAAGTACCTAAGATCCAAATTGCATCCGCATGTGTTATATTAACACCATCAGACCCGACCAGTTAAGGCCAGAAGCGCATCGCCGACAGAAAGGACGAACCAATCGGTGCTCACTGTAGACGAACCGATCGACTCAACTCAAGGTCTAACTATAAACTTTTTCCCTAACATAAAATTGTTCAGAGCAAAACACGCTTAAAACTTAAAATTTCTATAATAAAACTATCGAAAAACGGTGATATACTTTTTAAATTATATTATATTGATCGATTCTTCGTGCCTAAGTAAATTATGATTCGTCTCATCACTTCTAAAGGTGGAAGTGGGAAACAGAATCTTATCATTGTCAATAAGAGTAAATAATGTATGCTTTCTCCAACCGTCCCCATCAGAAAAGCCGTCTCTACAGCCACCCAACGGCGGGGCCGCCGTCATATGGTAGCCAATCTCCGCAACTTCCGGCCGCTCAAATACGCCAAAATCTGGGTCACAGTCGTTGCCGTTTATCATTATCTCCACCATTTTTTTTACTCTAATATTGCCCTAAGATCTTGTCAATGAGATGTCAACCTTATGGACGGTTGGTTTTGACCTTATCACTCTCATTCAACCACGACATCTAAAAATTATTATTATAACATTTTTAATCTTTAAACTTTTAAATTCATAACCATTTAATCCTTACCTTCCAAACAAAGGTTTAAAAAATACACGTTAAATTTTAAAAGTAGTATTAACGTTTACAAAAATTAATCTTTGGTAATATATAAGCGGAAACTACCTATCTACACCTCATAAATAATCTCTAAACTGAGTATTAGTGTTACTTTTGAAAGTTTATGAGTATTTTTTAAACGTGGTACTATGAGTGATTGACCCTTACTGCCTATTCGGATAGCGGACAGCTAATGAGTTCCACTTATTGAACAGGGTTCTATGGTCGGCTCGCGACCACTGGATATTGAAGGCGTCCTTGGGGTGATCTCGTAGTTCCTTAGAGTGGAGACGATGGGGTCAGTTCATGGATTTTCCTTTCTTTTGCCGCATTTCGCTTAAAGGGTTGAAGAGAGATAGTGCATCAAGCTGTTCGCAAGAGCCAACTTGATCTTCTTCCCCAGAGATCTCGAATGAGGGAACCCTAAGAGAGCTGTCGACTCCAACTACGGTTCATGTACGATCCATAGTAGATCCGACCAACTATCCATCCTACCTCCTCTACGTTCGTGACAACCCATCTTTGTCTCAACTGTTCTCTCCATAACTAATGGTAAAACTATTATTGAAATATACCCTTTTAGTGATAAACAATTTTTTTTTTTTGGCTTCCTTTTTAGGGTTTTAAGTTGATTCATTGTGTCATTTGTTCTATTCAAAGTCTCGAGGACTAAATTGTTTTGATAATCACTAATTGTTAATTAGTACTATTAATCACATTGTTAATCTCGATTATTCTCATACAAATATTTGGATAAAAAGTAGTGGAAGCCATTGATAAAGGATATATTTATCTGAGAACTGAGAAAACTCGTTTACTTTTCTCGATTCTAACTGACACAAAAACTTAATAAGAGTACGATTCCTTATTGGAAATTTATGATATGTTATCTCGAAGTTGATTGAACTATGGGCTGAACCAACCGTAAAAACAACTTCTCTTACTAACACCATTATCTCGAAGTTGATTGAACTATGAGCTGAACCAACCGTAAAAACAACTTCTCTTACTAACACCATTATCTCTACAGTTAAGGGAAGGATGCAAGTTTTATCGTAACAACCCAATCCTGTAAGTGAAAAATGAATGAATAAATAAAAGATATTGTAACAGCCCAAACCCACCGCTAGTAGATATTGTCCATTTTGGCCTATTATGTATCGCAGTCAGCCTCAACATTTTAAAATGCGTCTATTAGGGAGAAGTTTCCACACCCTTACAAAGAATGTTTCGTTCCATTCTCCAACAAATATGAGATCTCACAATCCACCCCTTTAGGATCCTAGTGTCCTCGCTGACTCATCTCCCAGTGTTTGGCTCTAATACCAATCTATCACGACCCGATTATTGAAGGTTCGAAAAATCAAACCGCGACAATGAAACTAAACTAGATCTCAGTTGGAGAGTGGAACAAAGCATTCTGAGTGTGAAAATATCTCTCCAACAGACAAGTTTAAAACCGTGAGCTGACAATTACACATCGTAAGCATCATTTATAAGAGTGTGAAAATCTCTCCCTAACAGACGCGTTTTAAAACAGGGAGCTGACAGTTATACATAATAAGCATTCTTTGTAAGAGTATAAAATTTCTCCTTACATTTTAAAATCATGAGCTAACAGTTACACGCAATAAGCATTACTTGTAAGAGTGAAAATCTCTCACTAAGCGACCATTTTAAAACTATGAGAGTTACACATAATAAACATTCTTTATAAGAGTGAAAATCTCTCCCTAACAGATACATTTTAAAACCATGAGCAGACAGTTACACATCATAAGCATTCTTTATAAGAGTATGAAAAACATCTCATTAACAGATGCGTTTTAAAATCGTGAGCTGATAGTTACACATAATAAGCATTCTTTACAAGAGTATGAAAACCTCTCCTTAACATATGCGTTTTAAAACCGTGAATTGACAGCTACACATAATAAACATTTTTTTATAAGAGTGTGAAAATCTCTACTTAACAGACGTGTTTTAAAAACATGAGCTAACAGTTACACATAATAAACATTCTTTATAAGAGTGAAAATCTCTCCCTAATAAACGCGTTTTAAAACCGTGAACAAAGACAGTTATACATTATAAGCCTTCTTTATAAGAGTATGAAAATCTTTTCTTACCGAACATGTTTTAAAACCATGAGCTGACAATTACACATAATAGATCAAAACAGACAATATTTACTAGCTCGTGAACTTTGATTTAAGCGGTTACGATCTCTTATCTCACATCCCCCACGTTAATTTACGCTACACCTGTCTTTGTTTTGAGTACCTCGGCGTCTCAGAATAGTCACTCATATTCATAACCATAATCATCTCTCTCCTCTATGAACATCAACAGTTCTTCCTTGAACAACAACAACAGATATTGATATCAATCATTTAAACTCACCAACTCCTTTTCTCTCTCCTTCAATCTATCAAACAAAAAAAAAAAAACAAAAAAAAATTGAAAATTTCCCTCAACCCTAAACTCAAAAACCTCCTCCTTTCTTCTTCTTTGTTCAGCAATGACCTTTGAAGACTCCCTGAGATCTCTCTCCCTCGATTACCTTAACCTTCTCATCAACGGCCAAGCCTTCAGTGATGTCACCTTCAGCGTTGAGGGCCGCCTCGTCCACGCCCACCGCTGCATCCTCGCCGCTCGCAGCCTCTTCTTTAGGAAGTTCTTTTGCAGCTCCGACTCCTCTTGTGGGGCGGTTGTTGATTCTCGATTCGGTTCGGTTTTGGGTTCGAATTCTCGTGGCGGTGGGGCTAATACGCCTCCACCGCCACAGGGAGTGATCCCAGTGAATAGTGTTGGATATGAGGTGTTTCTGCTTCTCCTTCAGTTTTTGTATAGTGGGCAAGTTTCGATTTTGCCGCAGAAGCATGAGCCACGGCCGAATTGCGGCGAGCGAGGGTGTTGGCATACGCATTGCTCCTCTGCCGTTGATCTTGTTCTTGAAACTCTTGCTGCCGCTAGATCTTTTGGAGTTGAACAGCTCGCTTTGCTTACTCAGGTCCTATTTTTTTCTCTCATGAACTCATGAACCTGTGGCTTTGTCAATTAGACACTTTCTTTATGTGAGATCCATATTGATTGGAAAAGGGAACGAAACACTGGAAACCTCTTCTTAGCTGACGCGTTTTGTGAGGCTGACGGTGATATGTAACGAGTCAAAGCGGACAATATTTTCTAGCATTGGACTTGAGTTGTTACATATGGCATCAGAGTCAATCACCAGTCACCGGATAGTGTGTCAGTGAGGACACTGGGCCTCCAAAAAAAAGTGGATTGTGAGATCTCATATTGGTTGGAGAGGAGAATAAAACAATCTTTATAAGGGTGTGGAAACCTCTCCCTAATAGAGGTGTTTTAAAACCATGAGACGGACGGTGATACATAATAGGTCAAAGCTAACAATATTTGCTAGCGATGGCCTTGGGCTGTTACAAATTTTATCAAAATCAGTCACCGGACGGTGTGCTAGCGAGGACGTTGAATTGTGAGATTCCAATTTGGTTGGAGAGGGGAACAAAACATTTCTGATAAGGGTGTGTAAACCTCTCCCTAGCAGACGTGTTTTGTGAGGCTGACGACGATATGTAACAGGTCAAAGCATATAATATTTGCTAGCATTGAGTTTGAGTTGTTACATATGGTAGCAGAGTCAGTCACCGGACGGTGTGCCAGCGAGTACGTTGGATTGTGAGATTCTACGTTGGTTGGAGAGTAGAACGAAACATTTCTGATAAGGGTGTGGAAACCTCTCCCTAGCATACGTGTTTTGTGAGGCTGACGACGATATGTAACAAGTCAAAGTGGACAATATTTGCTAGCATTGGGCTTGGGTTGTTACATATGGTATCAAAGTCAGTCACCGGACGGTGTGCCAGCAAGGACACTAGCCTCCAAGAGAGGTGGATTGTGAGATCTAATATTGATATATAGAAGGGGAAACGAAACATTCTTGATAAGGGTGTGAAAATCTCTCCTTAGCATACAACGTTTTAAAACCGTAAGGCCGTAACGAGTCAAAGCGAACAATATTTGCTAGTAGTGGGTTTGAACTGTTACAAATGGTATCAGAACCAGTCACCAGACAGTGTGCCAGCGACAACGCTGGATTGTGAGATCCCATATTGGTTGGAGAGGAAACCTGTCACTAATAGACGCGTTTTAAAATCTTGAAGGTGGGGTGATACATATGGAGTTAAAAGCAGACAATAGTTGGTAACAGTAGGCTTATTACACTCTCTTTCTTCCCTAAATAGGTTTAATCTCTCTCTCAAATCTTGAGGAATGTTTAGTTTTTTCTTTGGATTTCTCTCTCTGATCATTTGGTTGGTTTGGTGAGTTCTTGGGATTTGGACTGATTAAGTTGTTGGGAGCTGATTTTAGCTAAAAAGAAGGATTTTTCTTAATGATTTCTATGTTTTTTTAAAATGTTTTTATGTTTTTCTATTAATATCTTATGAATCTAACAAGTTCTTGATACATTTAATTCAAATTTTGAAGCACTTTTAGCTGAAGATTAAAGACTTAATTCAATCATTAGATCATAATTTTGGTGTATTATGGAACAAACAGAAGCAATTGGTAAGCATGGTGGAGAAAGCTTCAATTGAAGATGTAATGAAAGTTCTAATTGCATCAAGAAAGCAAGACATGCACCATCTATGGACTACATGTTCTCATCTAGTGGCAAAATCTGGCCTCCCAACCGAGGTTCTAGCCAAACACATTCCCCTCGACGTCGTTGCCAAAATCGAGGAGCTTCGGCTCAAATCCTCCCTCACTCGTCGATCGTCGATGTCTCATCACCACCACCATCACCACCACCACCACCTCAGTGCGGCAGCCGACTTGGAGGAGCAAAAGATTCGTCGAATGCGAAGGGCATTGGACTCCTCGGACGTAGAGCTTGTCAAGCTAATGGTCATGGGCGAAGGTTTAAATCTCGACGAGGCATTAGCATTGCACTACGCCGTCGAGAATTGCAGTAGAGAAGTTGTGAAAGCCTTGCTCGAGCTCGGAGCAGCCGACGTGAACTACCCGGCTGGGCCAGCGGGGAAAACCCCCTTACACATTGCGTCCGAGATGGTGTCCTCCGACATGGTGGCGGTCCTCCTCGACCACCATGCCGACCCGACAATCCGAACCATCAATGGGGTGACACCGCTCGACATTCTCCGAACCCTAACCTCGGATTTCCTATTCAAAGGAGCTGTCCCAGGGATGACACACATAGAACCAAACAAGCTGAGGCTATGCTTGGAGTTGGTTCAATCAGCAGCAGTTGTGATATCAAGAGAACAAGGGAACAACAACAATGCAAATGCTTCATCCTCAACAACAATATATCCACCAATGAGCGAAGATCACAGCAGCAGCAGCAATGGAAGCAATGGAAGATTGGTTTATTTGAATCTTGGAGCAAATTCTGGTTCAGCTCAAATGGGAGCTGAAGGAACTGATCCGACACTGTACCACAATTCCCATGATTACTGAACACTTAGCTCAAATTTTATTACAAATCTTTATTACATGTCCCATCATTTCATGCATTTATATATAATTATATATATTGGTTCTTCAACTAAGAATGCTTGCAGCTATGGTGATTAAAACCCTAGCTACCAAGTTTGGGTTGTCCTATGTTTGAACCAATGGGTGTTACATGTTTTGTCAACTAATGGGATAAGGTCATACAATTGTTTTTTTTTTTTTTTTTTTTAAAGAGATCTATAGGTAAGATTTACTTGAATAATTTTCTAAATTCATTTATGAGTTACTTCACAAAATCTATTTGATTTAAAGCGTTAGACTTCATTCGATTTGACCCCGGAATTTCAATAAAATATTTATTTAATCCAAATCATAAAAGTTGAGGTTTTTTTCGGTTTGAGTTGAGTTTAATTTTTTAAAAATAAAAAATTTGGATTTGTTTGTGGGTTGACATTTTTTTGGTCCGTTCAACCTAACCTACCCAATCTTATTATAGTTTTTAAGATTATTATAAAAATTAAAAGTACTTAATGTTTGTAGCGGATATTAGTTATTAATGTAACAAGAACAGTAGATAAGTAAAATTGTTTAAATAATTAAAAAAACTGACCACTCATTATCTGTCACCGCATCAGCACCCGAGACTTTACTCCAACTGATTGAAATGACACCCAGTCGTCAAATTTTACTCATCGTGGCACTTCAAAAATAGATAACTATTTAACTCGTCATATAGCATAGATATATAGGCTTTCCAATTGTGGTTAAATTAATGCATAGAGTTCCCTACTCTTACATAGTTCATTCAATGCCTATTTTCTTTTTCCTATATATGGACCAAAAATAATGATAATGATTACTTTCCCAATCTAATTTTTAAAAAAAAAATCACTTTTTTTTTACCTTACAGACGAAAACGAGTCCTTTAAACATGTTTTGTCTTAGTTATATTATTTATCGCTTCTAAGAGTAAAGATTACCTCACATACTAACACGAGTTTTTTTACCCTGCTTTGTCCTCACTCACATACATCATAAGAAAATTTGTAAGAGGTCATCCAACATAAAATTGCTCTAAGGAAAGCACGCTTAAAAGTTTTTATGATTGAGCCACCAAAAAGAAAGGTGCACATAGTGACTTTCAATTCTTTTAAGATTATCCTCACAAACAATTGCCACAGTCGTACTTCTTCCAATCGTGCGACATCGTGATCTTGACATGCTCACGACAATTCTTAAGGGAGACTCAAGCCACATTCACATTTTTCGCCCTACTTTGTCGCTTCGTCGGACCTTAAGCAAGGTTCGTCTTCACCAATCGAACATCACTTGTACAGAATCAAAGCTTGTTCGGCCACACACGCCGCCTACACATGTATGTTCCATCGTCTGCGACACAACGTCACATCTCATCATCATCTCGATTCCCAACAACATGACTCATGCATCATAATGTCAACCCATATCTTAGGACAGTTCAACCATCTTAACTTGTTTGAACACATCCGTAGTCAACTAACCCATGTGTCGATCTATCTCATATATATATATATATATTCAAAATCTAGGTCAAAGAAATTGAATAACCATATGCAATGATTTGTTTTTGGTAAGTGAAAATAATTTATTTTGTGCAAGTTGATAGCACGTGACTTTCCTTTAAACCCCTCTATCAACTAGAGAGGAAAAAAAGTGAAGCAAAATTATTAAAATAAATAAATATTTCCGTACAGAAATTATTTTCTGGTTTATATGCAATATTGGTTGATGCACCAGTAGACCTATATGTACAATATATATATATATATATAGTCTTAGCCTTTTCCTCTTTTTTGTTCAATAATTATCATCAATGTTCAAATCAGTCACCCACGTGATATACAATTACATGGTGTGTCCAAAAACAAGTTTTCAATGTTGCTAGCCTTTCAATCTCGTTCCAACACGTTTGACGTTACATATTGAGTATTAGCACTAATCATCAAGTGACCTTATTGTTGGGGTCGGAAAATGCAATCACATGTAATATAGTTCATGATGGAACCTATTTTCAGTTTCAACTACTGAAAAACTAAGTTGGTTTGTCGAGCAAAGATGAGAGAAATTTACGAGAGATTATTGACATACAGATTTATGACAAAGAATTTCAAGTTTAATAAGACACCCTTATTGTTGCACAGATAAACAGTAAATCGATAACGTGAGATTCCTCATTAGTTGGAGAGGGGGAATGAAGCATTCCTTGTAAGAGTGTGGAAAACTTTCCCTAGTAGACGCGTTTTAAAAACTGTGAGCCTGATAGCGATATGTAACGGTCCAAAACGGACAATATCAACTAGTAGGGGTTTGAGCTATTACAAATGGTAATAGAGTCAGACACGGGGCGGTGTGCCAGTGACGACGCTGGGCCCCCAAAGGTAGTGAATTGTGATATCTCACATTGGTTGGAGAGGAGAATGAAACATTCGTTATATGAGTGTGGAAACCTCTCCCTAGTAGATGCGTTTTAAAACTATGAGGCTGACGATGATACATAACGGCCCAAAGCAAATAATATCAACTAGTGGTGAGCTTGGGCTGGTACAAATGGTATTGAGCCAGACACCGAAGATGCTGGGCCTTAAGAGGTGGATTGTGAGATCTCAGATTGGTTGGAGAGGTGAACGAAGCATTCTTTATAAGGGGATAGAAACATTTCACTAATAGACACATTCTAAAATCATGAGGCTGACAGCAATACATAACGGGCCAAAGCGGACAATATCAACTAGCGGTGGACTTGGGTTGTTACAAATAGTATTAGGGCCAGACACCGAGCGGTGTACTAGTGACTAGGCCTCTAAAGGAGGTGGATTGTGAGATCTCACATTGGTTGGAGAGGTGAACGAAACATTTTTTTATAAGGGTGTAGAAATCTCTCCCTAGTAGACACGTTTTAAAACTGAGGTTAACGACAATACGCAACGGCTATTCCAGACACCACTCATTCCTATTCTCTCCTATTAAGATATGCCAATAAATCATAACTCTCCTTGGTCTTGCTGTGTGATCTATCTCCTGAAACAAGTTCATGAATTGTTCCTTTGAACTCAAATGAAGCTCCAACCTGGTTTCAATTTTATGCCATTGACCAACACTAGCCTGTGCGTTGCTCATATCCCTCAATCATCCAAGTCCATGCCACAATATTTTTAGCCAACATTTTCCAGCAGAAGGAATGCTTCCATGTCTTACATACATGCTTGAGAGATGTTTCATACGACCAATTTCCAATCCATAGATTAGGATGAGTGTCACAATCATACTATGAACATAGTAGATTGTGACTCTAACATCGAGACAAGGAAAGCGGCGTCCCTCAAGTGGTGCCCATCTGGCCACGCGAGGGCCAATATAAAAGAGTGTTATGATGCGATCGAAGAGGACGATGCATCATCCAACACACCATATAATGTGTGCATTGAAGAGAAGATGAGTCATAAACAAGACAGGGGCAATGAGTAGACTTGAGTGTTAAATATAGGGTCATGTCGGGTCTAGGCCTTAACCTCAAAAGTCAGGGTTCCAGAGGGAATTTGGGCATGTGGTTCTGGAGTCAAGTCCATACATATGAAATATGAAAGCTCATCAAATTTGGATTTAATCGGACACCAGATGGACAATCCACATCACCATATGTACATTCGCAAAAATCTTGTCTACAACTGCTAGATTGGAAATACCTCAAAATGTACCATAAGGGAGGCATGATGTCAGCTCCCCACCACCCTTGGCCTTGTGATCTAAGCAAGCTATCTTATGGCACATACGTGTGTCACAGTGAGAACGAGCGTTACAAGACGAGTGTCTTAGACGACTTCCTTTGAAATGGGTCTTTCAAGGACAGTGTCCCGTGCCGACATTGTGCCTTGACCCATGTGTCAGAGGTTGAATCATACACACGCTATCCGGTACGGAGTCTATAAATGATATGACATACACGGGAGGGTCCAATGCCTCAATAGAACCTAGATTGGTGAATGTTCAGAATGTCCCGATATTATGAATGACACATGGGCCTGTTCTCGATGGCATGACCGAGTGAGTTGTGATGGCTAAAAACACCCTATGACTTGGGATGACATCAAGACATGTGGGTCATGTTAATTAAGAACTAAGATGATTTGAGATGCGACATTGCACATGAAAAACCTTGGCCTCAAGTAAGGATAATATCTAGCCGAATGACTTGACCTACTGTAGAGGCAAGTCGATTAGGTCGCAAAAGATTGTACATGCATGTGCAACCAACATGTGTGGCCGAACAAGCATGGATTTCACACAAGTTATATTAGGTGGGTGAAGACAAACCTCACCTAAGGTCCGACGAAGCCACAAAGTCAGACGAAGAAGGAATATGGGCTTAGGTTCCTCTCAAAACTAGTCGTGAGCGTGTCAAGATCACGATACCGTGTAGCTGAAAAAGTAGGACCGTGACAATGAGCACAAACGCACGGTTTCATGCCAACTGCTTGCATTTGTTTGAAGATCTCAACTTCCTCATCAAAATGTTCATTTTGATAGTAAAACTAGACATCATTCCTCCCCAGGTAACAATAGACCTACGAGGAATTTCTCTAAACATAATTGAAATTTTCAACTCCCGAAACATGGCATACATATCCAACAAAGAATTCTGCAGAAAACCAGAAAAAAGACCAGTTTTAATAGCCAAAAGGAAGGTAGAACTTCACCTGGGATCAGAAGCTCCAAATCAGATGTCGCTGCCGTTGATATGAGTGTGGTTAATGTCCCAATGCTGAGCGGAACTTCACCCATGATTTTGTTGAACATGTCCACAGACAACATCACTAGCTATGCCCAATCATCCAGGTCTAGAAACCAAGTCTCTCTTAGACATTTCTTCGAACACTTAACGAGCATAAACCAAACAATATATAAATCAAATAGAATACGAATCACACCTCTAATCGTAGCGGAAAGTACGTGTTTCGACAATATGAAACTTCTACAAGATTTGAAAATCTTCCTCCCTATAACTCGAACACGTAAAACTAAGACTAGTTGGAAGTCTCTGGAGAGAAAATACTCCTACAGTCTTAAAAAAAAAATTATGAAGTAGAGAGAAATTTAATAATATATTTTATTTAAATCATATTTAAAGTATCTATAAAAAAAAAATTAATTAAAATTATTTGGAATTTAAAAGTATATATATATATTTATTAATGCTCTCTTAGATTCTGATTTAAATTTCTGTTCTTCAACCTCTATCTGAGGGGGGAAAACTCACGGAAAAGAGGAAGGAATTCCTCGAAACATGGCCAGAATCTTCTCCTTCAGAGTCCTCGCCTCGGTCGCGTTCTTCGTCGTCGTCTTTCTCTCGATCATCTCTTTCTGTACTCACACTGTCAATCTCCCCCTTTCGGTAACTGCTCTACTCATTGTCCTCATGATTTTTTTGTTCTTGCTTACTGAGAAACGTAATTAATGCCTGTGTTATGTTTTTTTTTTTTTTTTAATCACTTGACTTGGAAATCGGAGTGTTTTGGATCCGGCACTGATTGACGTTTAGTCCGAATTCGGAATTCTGCTTGAAATTGATTAGTTTTTGTGAATGCATTTGATTTTCGGATATTTGGATTTATTGTGTTGTTTATTTGTTATTTGTTTTTGTTGAAGTTCGTTGGAGTATGATTTTAGTTATATAGTTTATTTGTTGTATGTAATTAGGGTTCTGGTTCTGGTTCTGGTACTGGCTCTCATCGGATCAACTACGTGAGGAGATCTCCATTGGATGTGGAATCGGATCCTCTTAAACCGCGGCTGGATCGGATCCTGAAGCAAGCCGATGACAATCGCAATTTGCTTCACGCCTATTCATCTTATGCTCGAAGGCTTAAGCTTGAGTACTCAAAGCTCGTTAGGGTTTGCACGGATGTTGCTCAGAACTATACAGATCTCAATAGTAAACCTGCTTACAGTAGTCTTTTTGAGCGTGGAACCTCTTCTTTAGATGAGGCTCTGCTTCGTCGATTTGAGAAGGAGGTGAAAGAGCGAATCAAAGTCACCAGACAAGTGATTTCTGAAGCGAAAGAGTCATTCGACAATCAACTTAAGATCCAGAAGTTGAAGGATAACATTTTTGCAGTGAATGAACAGTTGACGAAGGCGAAGAAACAAGGAGCTTTCTCGAGTTTGATTGCTGCCAAGTCTCTTCCAAAGAGTTTGCATTGCATTGCAATGAGGTTGATGGAAGAGAGAATTGCAAATCCGGGAAAATATTCAGATGTAGGAAAGCCAGTACCGCCCGAAATAGAGGATCCAGAGCTGTACCATTATGCCATATTCTCGGATAATGTCGTTGCTGCATCGGTGGTAGTTAACTCTGCTGTGAAGAACGCCGAAGAGCCATGGAAGCATGTGTTTCATGTTGTCACTGACAAGATGAATCTTGGAGCAATGCAAGTTATGTTCAAATTGAAGGACTACAATGGCGCTCACATTGAAGTCAAGGCAGTGGAGGATTATAAGTTCTTGAATTCTTCTTACGTTCCAGTGCTTCGCCAATTAGAGTCTGCAAATTTACAGAGGTTTTACTTCGAGAGCAGCGTTGAGAATGCAACGAAGGACACGACGAATATGAAGTTCAGAAACCCCAAGTATCTATCGATTTTGAACCATCTGCGGTTTTACTTGCCTGAGATGTATCCAAAACTACACAGAATTTTGTTTTTAGATGATGACATAGTGGTGCAGAAGGACTTGACTGGCCTGTGGAAGATTGATATGAATGGAAAAGTAAATGGTGCAGTGGAGACTTGTTTTGGCTCGTTCCATAGATATGCACAGTACATGAACTTCTCACATCCGTTAATCAAAGAGAAGTTCGATCCCAAGGCGTGTGCGTGGGCTTACGGGATGAACTTCTTCGATTTGGACGCATGGAGAAGGGAAAACTGCACAGAAGATTATCACTATTGGCAGAATATGGTAAGTTTTTTGGCAAAATGGGACAGTCCCATTTCAAGTTTCTGACTTAAAACTCACAATTATGGAATACAACTTCATCTTGATTATATGTTATGTGCAGAATGAGAATCGAACATTGTGGAAACTGGGGACACTGCCTCCTGGTTTAATCACATTTTACTCGACGACGAAGCCACTGGACAAGACATGGCATGTTCTCGGACTCGGTTACAATCCCAGCATTAGCAAGGAAGAGATTGAAAATGCTGCAGTTGTGCACTTCAATGGGAACATGAAGCCATGGTTAGACATTGCTATCTCCCAGTTTAAGCCATATTGGAGGAAGTATGTGGAGTATGACTTGGAGTTTGTTCAATCTTGCAACCTTGGGCTTTAGAATCAATCATCCGAAGAGTAGTTAGTAGTTTTATAGGAGGAGATATTTGGCTTGCTTTTGTGTAGAGTCTTTCAAACATTATTCTTTTATTCTTTTCTACTTGCTTGCTTGATAGGATATTGAAGTAATTATTATGTAAATTTTGTTTTGTGGTCTTCATTAGTTTCACTTGAATAATATTCAAGTACATCTCATTTCTCATATCTCCTTTGAGAATCAAATATTGTATATTTAGATATAGAGGTAAACATTAAAAATCAAAAGTAATTTGGTAATTCAAATGAATTGAACACACCCACTCATTGTAAATAAAACTCAAACCTACTAAGCTCGTCCTTCCCTCACGACCTTGGTTCCATATGAAACAAGGTGTTGCCATGTTTGAGAAAAACAGAATTTAATGATATCCTTCATTCTACAGCTTCAACCGACACAGCTTTATCTCAATCGGGAAAATTGATTTTAACGCAGTAACTCAAACGTAAATTCATCCCAAAATTTCACCTCCAAACCACCCAAATCCCTAAGATTCGACGCACAAAACAAAGGGTTTCTTTCCATCATAGCCCACATTCCAGATTCAAAAAGCAAAAAGAAAAAACGAAAAAAAAAACGGTTTTATAAAGTCTGTCAGACCGCCATGCGACCATCCATCCCCAGGCAGAGCAAACCTACCGGAGAACGATCATCTACAGCCGCATGGACCCTACCCGCAGGACCAAAGGGTCCACAAGCCGTTAGTCACGCTCTAGCCGTACAGCAGTGATTCATCCACCAGACAGAACTCACGGACACAGCTGTACAACCTATAGAACAGATCCTGTCCAAGTAAGGTCGTGCCCTGATGCATTCATCTTCCTGATTAAATACGCTTACTCTTATATGCCAATTTCCGATGTGGGATATTGACTGACTTGTTGACTTGGGCCAAATCAGCGGCTATAAATACCCATCAAATCAGCTAATTTAGTTTAGAAATACACAATCGCACACTACTAATATATCTTTTTATTATTATATTTCTTTTTATTTTTTACATAATTTTTCTGATTCTCAAAAACCTTCAATTTCTTCCCTAAAATATAATAATTAGTTCTTGTGATTTTATAAAAATTTCATATATAACATTAATTTTTAAAAATATCATCTAAAATTCTAACTTTATTTATCATTAATTTATTTACGCTACATAAGCTCGAAACATGGTTATTTAGTGAATGATAACCGAACATTTATCAGTTTAAACCTTCGACGTTCATAAATGTATCAATTTGTAGCCTTATTTACCTTTCGGAAGCTTATAATTATATCAATTTTCAAAGCTTTCACAAGTAAATATCAGTATCAAAATTTTGGTATAATTATTTGAAACAGAAACTGGGATGAACAACATGACGTCAAGAAACTCCTTCCTCAAGTAGACTTTTTATGGCAAAAAAAAAAAAAAATCAAAGAAATAATATACCACAGGAGAAGAGAAATACAGCATTCCTGTGAAAAATTTACAGTAAACACAAGAAATCAGCACCTACCCAACTGGATATAGCATAACTTATTGATCACTAAGAACAAATGTGCATCTCAGACCACGTCCGATGACACGAACATCTTTTCTAACTTGTTACTCGAAAGAATTTTGTTCGGGTCCAATTCCCGTCGTGCCTTGTTGTATTCATCGACAGGAAACCGTTTCCTAAGTCTTGCTTGAAGGGCTGCAAGCTCATCCTTGTCCTTTGGAACCTGAGAGTACATTCGTTCAAACACGTCAACTTTTCACGCCATTTTGCTCGGTTAATCGTTCGTTATACTTCGAGGTAGTTTAGAAACAAGATTTTGAAACTGGGTACCTCAATCTTAGCCCAATGTTCAAAGGCAGAATATTGATCCCACAGCAGTGTTTGAGTGAGGTGTCTGTAGTGAAAGAACTCCTCTGTTATTTCCTTTCTCTGGCGTGCGTCTGAAGTAGGCAGGTACATTATTATTCCGACCTGTTCGCATCAAATGATCCTTGATTAAATGCACAACATAACCAAACAACGAACCACAGTCCAGTTGACCCGTTTAGAAGTAACTGGTTCGAGTTGACCCGTTTAGAAGTAACTTTATGACACTTCATTTACTTTCACTACGTGTAACACCCCGTGCAGATATTATCCTCTTTGAGCTTTTCCTTTCGGCCTTCCCTTCAAAGTTTTTTAAAACTCGTCTACTAGGGTGTGGAAACCTCCTAGTAGACGCGTTTTAAAAATTTTAAAAGGGAGCTCGAAAGGTAAAGCCAAAAGAACACAATATCTGCTAGCGGTGGGCTATGTCTTGAAAAATATCTCATGCTTATCCCTTTATGCCGAATAGCCCACGTACTCGAGGACATTCCCTCTAATCTAATCTGCAAGAAGACTTTGCATATATCTAAATCATAATCTTACTCTAAAAAACGACGATGAACTATAAGTTATTAAGTTCTAAGATCTTGCAGGGTATCTCTAAACATTCCGCTTTCTCGCTGCACGAGTATAGATTCAAAACTTGAAAGAGAGAAAATACAAAGATTGATGTTTAGAGTTTACCCAAGAGAATATATCATCCTCAGCTGAGCTTGAAGCTGGACTCATGGGGCTCTTGCTACAAGCAGTCCAGCGCTGCTCAATGGGAGCAGGTGCAGGTATGTTTTCTTTTTCAATAAGCTGCTTTAATTCCTCTATGTATTCAATGTCCTTCATGTTAGGTTTTGCAAGAGTACCAGCAGGAAAACAAGTCTCGGAGACCCATTGTTGGCCACCACAATCAAAACCTAAAATTTCGTCGCTCCATCCGACTCGGTATCCTTCCGACTTCCTCCAGAATTCAGCCTCTGCTTGATTGACTTTCACAACATGCTCTTTGTTCAGAGGATCAAGGGCAAGTAGTTTGTCACGCAACTCAGTAAATGAAAACTCATTTATATCTCTTTCATCACTAGCACTGCAATTATCAAGCAAGCAATCAGATGAAATGAATACTACTTCGAACAAAATTTTAAGTTCATGATAAAAAAAAATGAATATCAACCAAAACAAAGGAATAGAAAGTGATTTAAGAGAATAAACGTAACATCTCAAGCCCACCGCTAGATATTGTCTTCTCTGGACTTTCCCTTTCGGGCAACCTCGAGGTTTTTAAAACGCGTATGCTAGAAACAGGTTTTCACACCCTTATAAATAATGTTTCATTCTCCTCCCCAACTGACGTGGGATCTCACAATCCACCCCCTTCNGAACAACATGACGTCAAGAAACTCCTTCCTCAAGTAGACTTTTTATGGCAAAAAAAAAAAAAAATCAAAGAAATAATATACCACAGGAGAAGAGAAATACAGCATTCCTGTGAAAAATTTACAGTAAACACAAGAAATCAGCACCTACCCAACTGGATATAGCATAACTTATTGATCACTAAGAACAAATGTGCATCTCAGACCACGTCCGATGACACGAACATCTTTTCTAACTTGTTACTCGAAAGAATTTTGTTCGGGTCCAATTCCCGTCGTGCCTTGTTGTATTCATCGACAGGAAACCGTTTCCTAAGTCTTGCTTGAAGGGCTGCAAGCTCATCCTTGTCCTTTGGAACCTGAGAGTACATTCGTTCAAACACGTCAACTTTTCACGCCATTTTGCTCGGTTAATCGTTCGTTATACTTCGAGGTAGTTTAGAAACAAGATTTTGAAACTGGGTACCTCAATCTTAGCCCAATGTTCAAAGGCAGAATATTGATCCCACAGCAGTGTTTGAGTGAGGTGTCTGTAGTGAAAGAACTCCTCTGTTATTTCCTTTCTCTGGCGTGCGTCTGAAGTAGGCAGGTACATTATTATTCCGACCTGTTCGCATCAAATGATCCTTGATTAAATGCACAACATAACCAAACAACGAACCACAGTCCAGTTGACCCGTTTAGAAGTAACTGGTTCGAGTTGACCCGTTTAGAAGTAACTTTATGACACTTCATTTACTTTCACTACGTGTAACACCCCGTGCAGATATTATCCTCTTTGAGCTTTTCCTTTCGGCCTTCCCTTCAAAGTTTTTTAAAACTCGTCTACTAGGGTGTGGAAACCTCCTAGTAGACGCGTTTTAAAAATTTTAAAAGGGAGCTCGAAAGGTAAAGCCAAAAGAACACAATATCTGCTAGCGGTGGGCTATGTCTTGAAAAATATCTCATGCTTATCCCTTTATGCCGAATAGCCCACGTACTCGAGGACATTCCCTCTAATCTAATCTGCAAGAAGACTTTGCATATATCTAAATCATAATCTTACTCTAAAAAACGACGATGAACTATAAGTTATTAAGTTCTAAGATCTTGCAGGGTATCTCTAAACATTCCGCTTTCTCGCTGCACGAGTATAGATTCAAAACTTGAAAGAGAGAAAATACAAAGATTGATGTTTAGAGTTTACCCAAGAGAATATATCATCCTCAGCTGAGCTTGAAGCTGGACTCATGGGGCTCTTGCTACAAGCAGTCCAGCGCTGCTCAATGGGAGCAGGTGCAGGTATGTTTTCTTTTTCAATAAGCTGCTTTAATTCCTCTATGTATTCAATGTCCTTCATGTTAGGTTTTGCAAGAGTACCAGCAGGAAAACAAGTCTCGGAGACCCATTGTTGGCCACCACAATCAAAACCTAAAATTTCGTCGCTCCATCCGACTCGGTATCCTTCCGACTTCCTCCAGAATTCAGCCTCTGCTTGATTGACTTTCACAACATGCTCTTTGTTCAGAGGATCAAGGGCAAGTAGTTTGTCACGCAACTCAGTAAATGAAAACTCATTTATATCTCTTTCATCACTAGCACTGCAATTATCAAGCAAGCAATCAGATGAAATGAATACTACTTCGAACAAAATTTTAAGTTCATGATAAAAAAAAATGAATATCAACCAAAACAAAGGAATAGAAAGTGATTTAAGAGAATAAACGTAACATCTCAAGCCCACCGCTAGATATTGTCTTCTCTGGACTTTCCCTTTCGGGCAACCTCGAGGTTTTTAAAACGCGTATGCTAGAAACAGGTTTTCACACCCTTATAAATAATGTTTCATTCTCCTCCCCAACTGACGTGGGATCTCACAATCCACCCCCTTCGGGGCCGAGCGTCCTCGTTGGCACTCGTTCCCTTTTCCATTCAATGTGGAACCCAACCCCCCCCCCCACCCCCCACCCCCAATCCACCCCCTTCGAGACCCAACGTCCTTCCTAGCACACCGCCTCGTGTCCACCTCCTTTCGAAATTATAGATAACGAAATACTCAAACAGAAGACGGCACTAACCTGTATTTTTTAAGAGATTCCACGTAGAGATCACGAACATGCTGTATGGCTTCATCACTGGTATATTTCGGTTGAAATTTGGGAGGACCTCTCCATTTTGAGATAGGATTGCAAGTCACAACAACAATGGCATCAGTGTAAGGGATATACAGGTATTTCACATGCTTATTGTCAGCCAACAATTTCCTGCAAAGATAGAGAACTTCAGAACTTAGACGGTTCACTGACAAAATAAATCAAATTATATCACAATACACTATCATTTCTAACTGCAGTATGCAACATACTATAGAATGGCATAAAATAAACAATCAAAAAGTACATAATTACTTGTGGTTCTTCTTGATGTCTTTCATGTTCGAAATATACGTGTGTTCCACAAGTTCCTGTCTCTCAACGCACTGGAGGGTTACTTCAGCGACGACTCCAAGGCCGCCAAGACCACAGCGAGCTAGATAAAAAAGCTCGGGATCTTTCTCTCTGGAAATCTCTATAGTACCCTTGGCTGGCGTGACCAATTTCATAGCAATAACCTGCTCATCAATGGGAGGCAATTTTGCACCAGTACCATGTGCACCGACCTAGAAGCATAATCGGCTCAGCTCAAGAAAAAACATGACAATCAAAATGTCATATTTCATGCAATATCAGGATCTCCACCTTGTGGAGAGGAGGATTGGAAACATTTCATTAAAGAAACCAAAAGACAGGATGATATGTTCTTTTAGTTACAAAATCAAAGGAGACTAAAAAAGACTTTTCATAAAGAATAAAAACCACCAAACTTTCATCTCATCCCACATGTTATTGGCACCTAAATAATCAAATCTTTTTTATGAATATCCTAACTTTTGTTGAGGACAAATAAAAGATCCTCGAACCTACCACGACCAGCATCCGCGGGAATAATCCCACAAAAGGTGGATTATTACCCCGTACAATGTGAATACAAAAACAAAGCCCCAACCAAAAGGAGTCAAACTAAAATAAAAAGGGAATCCAATTAAGCAACATACCTAAAGAAAAATAACTAGTCTAATCGATAAATGTTCACTTGATACGCTATGTGTGGCAACAATTTGATCGTCTCTTTCGAACGAGATATGTTTTGTCTCAAAATTCACCTCTTGAATGGTACTAGCACTACTTCTAAGCTCGGACAGCCATTAAAATCATATCCATGACAATTCTATCACAAGGAGAAATACAAAATACAAAATAAAAAATACAATCCAATCAAAATAGATGGGAAGCTAGCAAGATCAAATTTCTTCACTGCAAACAAACTAATTTACAGCCCTGGACAGACAACTACTCATATTTATCCGACATACAGCCATGGCATTGAAGTTCAAGTGTTCAAAGTGATCAAATGCAGCACACAATCCAACATAGTACTTCAATTAGCAATTGAACAACATCAAAACCACAGAAATCCTCATAAAATAACCTGAATGATGCCACCGATCTGCTGCTCCCTGATAGAAGCAAAATTTTGCAAAGTAAGCCCATACTCCTTGATTCCATCGACAAGCTGCTGAACCCTTATTCCCGCCTGAACCCTAACTCTCTTCTTCTCCTTATCCACTTCCAAGACCTCATCCATCAACGCCAAGTTCACCATCCCCATCCTCGACAGTCCAATCCCATTAGGCGAAAGCCCCGACCCAACTGGCCGAATCCTAGCCTTCTTCACATTAGACTCCTTCACCACTTCCTCAAGCTGCTCCAAATTCTCCGGCTGGTGAAACACCCTCGTAAGAACCTCGTGAGTTCCACTCCAATTGGACACAGTATGAAGATCCTCGGGGAGAGGCGCATATCGGAAGATCTGGGCCTTCTTGTGCTTGGCGTTTTCGGGGAAAGGGAAGGAGTAGTAAGTGGCGGCGCCGCATAAAATGACTAGGGCGCCATAGCCAATGTACTTGCGGAGCTCGGACTCGGAAGAGGACGACGGCGGTGGAGGAGAAACAGTGGAAAATTGGCGAGTGGGATTTAAAGGGGGTCTGGAAATGGCGACGGTGGGTGGAAAGTGGGGACGGCGGTGGTGGAGATGAAGGGATCGCCGGAGAGAAAGAAGCCTGAGCATTTGATGGTGTCTGGTGGAGTGGGTTAAGATCGATTCTTCCCGGGCTTATACAGAAAAAGGTCTGTAAACGAATTGAATTGACCAGTTGGTAGCCGAAATTGGAGTTGGAGGATATGGAGACTTTTGGGGGAGAAAGAGACAACAGGTATGTATGCGCTTATGGCAAGCGTCTGTTTTAAATGGATATTTGAGAGTTAATTATATTAAAGCTAAATTAATAAAAATACTTCTAAACTAAATGGGCTGATTTGATGGGTATTTACGGCTGCTGATTTGGCCCAAGTCAATAAGTCAGTCATGTCAGATATCCCACATCGGAAATTGCCGAATAAGAGTAAGCGTATTTAAGTTAGCAGATGAAGGCATCAAGTCACGACCTTACTTGAACAGGATCTGTTCTATAGGTTGTACAACTGTGTCCTTGAGTTCTAAGGAGACAAGAACCATAGTCTGGTGGATGAACCACTACTGTGCGACTAGAGCGTGACTAACGGCTTACGGGCCCTTTGGTCCTTGCGGCTGTAGATGATCGTTCTCGGATAGGGTTCGCCCTGCCTGGGATGGTCGCATGGCGGTCTGACAGACTCAAAAACCCTTCTTTTTTCTTTTTTCTTTTTTCTTTTTTCTTTTTTCTTTTTGAATCTGGAATGTGGGCTGTGATGGAAGAAACCCTTTGTTTTGTGCGTGAAATCTTAGGGATTTGGGTGGTTTGAATGATTAGAAGTATCGGAAGAAACCCTTTGTTTTGTGCGTGAAATCTTAGGGATTTGGGTGGTTTGAATGATTAGAAGTATCGGAAGAAACCCTTTGTTTTGTGCGTGAAATCTTAGGGATTTGGGTGGTTTGAATGATTAGAAGTATCGGAAGAAACCCTTTGTTTTGTGCGTGAAATCTTAGGGATTTGGGTGGTTTGAATGATTAGAAGTATCGGAAGAAACCCTTTGTTTTGTGCGTGAAATCTTAGAGATTTGGGTGGTTTGAATGATTAGAAGTATCGGAAGAAACCCTTTGTTTTGTGCGTGAAATCTTAGAGATTTGGGTGGTTTGAATGATTAGAAGTATCGGCGTTCTTCTTTCTTCTTCCGTGTTTATTGAGATTTTGGGATGAATTTACGTTCGAGTTATGGGAATGGTGGAGAATATAATATGGATGCTCCTTACCTGTTTGATGAAATGCCTCACACACACACCTGCTGCACATCCCTTCTTCATCTTCTTCTTCTGAGTGAAGCTTATCATTAAATTCTCTTCTGCTCAAACATGCCACCACTCTGTTTCAAATGGGTCTCTCTCTGGGTTTGCTAAACAATGGGCAACCAATTTTCATGAGGCAGTTGGGAGCTTTTGCTTTTGCTTTTAACCCAATGAAGGCTACTTTATGTCATCATCGGCAACACAGCTACACTTGCATCTTAATAATTTCATCTTGTTACTTAAATCATACACACAACTTATAATCTTTCCCATAAAAATGTATGTAATGCTTTCTTTTACTACTTTCATGATGTATAGTTTCTATATTGTATTTCTAAGTGTACAACGGTTCGAGAGAATCATGTTTACGCTTGCTTGGTAGATATGAAATGCCACAAATGTACTACAATAAGGGATGCAACCAATTGTCAACTTCTCCCACTTAGATTTTGTAGTACTATTCAGCTAAATTACGTCTATGCCAGACTTGAATTGCCTCAAAATGTACTAAAACGGGGATGCGATTACCTGTTACTTAAATCATACAGCTACACTTGCATCTTAATAATTTCATCTTGTTACTTAAATCATACACACAACTTATAATCTTTCCCATAAAAATGTATGTAATGCTTTCTTTTACTACTTTCATGATGTATAGTTTCTATATTGTATTTCTAAGTGTACAACGGTTCGAGAGAATCATGTTTACGCTTGCTTGGTAGATATGAAATGCCACAAATGTACTACAATAAGGGATGCAACCAATTGTCAACTTCTCCCACTTAGATTTTGTAGTACTATTCAGCTAAATTACGTCTATGCCAGACTTGAATTGCCTCAAAATGTACTAAAACGGGGATGCGATTACCTGTCAAATTCCTCCTTACCCAAAAATTTATATATTATTTTAGTCTCTCGCGTTGCCTTTTGCTTGTTGTCAATCAATGTCTTTTGTTTGGAGCCCTATAACCATTTTTTTAAATGATTCTCCTCAAAATGGGACTATCGGCTTGAGCATAAGTTGTTCTGCCACCTTATGTGGCACCATCCTAGATTGCCTTAAGTCACTCCTTGTGGAAGCGAGTGTCTATGATCATGAAAGTTCTCTACTAGGAAAGGTGAGATTGTGACACATTGCATCGTGTGAGAATTAAATGCAGCATTAACTAATTAATTATTATTTTCGTCTGACTTTCTTGTCTTGTTTACTTTTCACAGCTTCGTTTTACTTTCGTAATCAAAATTAAAGAGGAATCATGTTGGACAGTACACTAAATCTAAAACTAGAACAGCCACCATTGTCAAACTCTTTTTAAGCAATGGAGACATCAAATTGAGCGAGCGATATTCACTCCTATTATCACCGCCATTAATTGGCAAGTATGGGGCCATGCCCCAAGTGGGGACACGCCCAAATCCCCAATCTTCTCCAATTCCTCCAATTTCCATCTCTTGGAGAAGAGTGGACGGCAGCGTCAGTTCATCAATTGGCCACTGGCCACACACATTCCACATCTCTCCAATCCACTGGAACCAAATGGAGCTCCTTCCGCCTCCTCAGGTTCGCCTCAAAGCACACGCATCTTAATCTTTAACACCGATTTCCATTGAATTTATCCTGTTTCTTGTTCAGTTCTTAAGGGTTTCTTGAAAATTTTGAAAACCCCTTTTGGATTCCTCGTTTTACTGCTTATACTTGCTTGAGATTTCTGGATATTGGGTTTCTGTGGGGATTCCCTGAAAATTCTGCTTGTGGTTGCCCTGTTTAGTGTATTTTGTTTAGGGTTTTGGGAGATTTGTGCTGAAACCCATGGATTCTTTGCTTAAAATCAATACCAAATATGGTTTTATGCAACCATTACATGGGGTTTCTGAAAAATTGAACGGTTTGAGGAGTACGAAGTTTCATAAGATTCAAAGGAAAAAAGGGGGTTGTGTCAATGTGAGAAGCAGTGCTCTTTTGGAGCTTGTTCCTGAGGCCAAGAAGGAGACTCTGGAGGTTGAGCTTCCCATGTACGATCCGTCGAGAGGCCTTGTCGTCGATCTTGCAGTTGTGGGAGGTGGCCCTGCAGGGCTTGCTGTTGCACAGCAAGTTTCAGAGGCAGGGCTTTCAGTTTGTTCAATTGATCCATCTCCCAAGTTGATTTGGCCTAACAATTATGGAGTTTGGGTGGATGAGTTCGAGGCAATGGATTTGCTCGACTGTCTCGACACGACATGGTCCGGTGCTGTCGTGTTCACGAATGAACAATCGACGAAAGATCTTGGTCGACCTTATGGGAGGGTTAATAGAAAGCAGCTCAAGTCAAAAATGTTGCAAAAGTGCATTGCCAATGGTGTTAAGTTTCATGAAGCTAAAGTTGTTAAAGTTATACATGAGGAGTTTAAATCTTTGTTAATTTGTAGTGATGGTGTGACCATTCAAGCTGCCATTGTTCTTGATGCTACTGGCTTCTCTCGATGCCTCGTTCGATACGATAAGCCTTACAATCCAGGCTACCAAGTAGCATATGGGATTTTAGCCGAGGTCGAGGAACATCCGTTCGACGTTGACAAGATGGTGTTTATGGACTGGAGGGATTCACATTTGGATAACAATATGGTTTTGAAGGAGAGAAATAGCAAAATTCCCACGTTTCTTTATGCGATGCCCTTTTCGTCGAATCGAATATTTCTCGAAGAAACTTCTTTGGTAGCTCGACCGGGACTACAGATGAGCGATATCCAGGAAAGAATGGATGCAAGATTGAAGCACTTGGGCATAAAAGTGAAGAGCATTGAAGAAGATGAGCACTGTGTCATTCCAATGGGCGGACAACTGCCTGTTCTTCCTCAAAGAGTCGTTGGAATCGGAGGAACGGCGGGGATGGTGCACCCTTCGACGGGATATATGGTAGCAAGAACTCTAGCAGCAGCACCTATTGTTGCCGGTGCAATAGTTCGGTGTCTTGGTTCGGATGGACGTTTCAGGGGAGACGAGATATCGTCTGAAGTTTGGAGAGATTTATGGCCTATCGAACGGAGGAGGCAGAGGGAGTTTTTCTGTTTCGGGATGGATATCTTGTTGAAGCTTGATCTAAAGGGAACAAGAAGGTTATTTGATGCATTTTTCGATCTTGAACCTCATTATTGGCACGGTTTCTTGTCGTCTCGACTGTTCCTTCCCGAGCTGATACTCTTTGGACTTTCCTTATTCTCGCACGCATCGAATGCCTCTCGGGTTGAAATCATGGCAAAAGGAACTCCGTCTTTGGTAAACATGATCGGAAATCTCGTAAAGGATAGAGACTAAGATGAATATAGAGTTCTTTGTTGTAAGCTAATCATCATACTGATGAACTTGTTCATAAGTTTATGAATTTGGTATAGCTTATAGCCACCATCTTCTTAGCATGTTGTTCTTAGTTCACACCTTATATAGTTTATCATAGAAGAGAAGTTCTTCAAAACTTACCTATCAGTGTATATACTCTTGGTGTCGGCTTGAGATCAATCTTTCTATGCACAAATATTGTTATCTGTTTTAGCCCGTTATGCATAGTTGTCAGCCTCACGATTCTAAAACACATCTACTATGGAGAGGGTCTAGTCCTACTCCGACTAGTACCTCGCAATGATTGACTCTAATACCATTTGTAACAGCTCAAGCCAATGGTATTAGAGTCAGACACCGCGTGGTGTACCAGCGAGGACGTTGAGCCCCCAAAGGAGGTGAATTGTGAGATCCCACATCGGTTGGAGAGGGGAACCAATGATTCCTTATAAAGGCATAAAAACTTCTTTCTAACAAATGCGTTTTAAAAATGGTGAGGCTGACGGTGATATTTAACAGGTCAAAGCGGATAATATTTGCTAGCGGTGGGTTTGGGTTGTTACATCTAGATTTCGTGTTGAGATTTTTTACTATGCTGTTAAACGCGTACAAGATTGTGGAACTACTTCCCAAGCTCACGTGCTTCTTTGAAAGACTTGTTTAGATCATCTTTAAGCATGGCTTAAATCAACATCTTTCACTTGAAAATGGAAATCCATTCCACTTCCTGGTTTGGTAGATTATATTAGGAAACACATTTTGAACGATTCGTTGTAACATTTGGTCTAACAGATATATTTAATACCAAATGCACCCGACAACTTGAGTATAGTTGGTTAAGATATATGGGTAATGCGACAATATATATAAAAAAAAAATAAGTAATGGAAAGTGATTATATATTTTAAAAATCAATTAATTTAAAAAAAAAAAAAAAAAAAAAAAAAAAA
>NW_019268554.1:1817325-1820317 GCF_002738365.1 Cucurbita moschata | reverse complement strand
AAATTAAAAAAAAAAAAAAAAAAAAAAAAAAACTCTCAAATGAAAAATGGGTTAAATTAGAAAATTGCTTATATCTTGAAGTTTAATAAAATCTCATCGATTAGTTTTTATAATTTAATATAATCTATAATAATAATAATAATAATAATAATAATAAAAAGGTTGTATATATATGGAAAAAAATATCATAAAAAAATAAAGATAATTATTAGTTGACAATTGTGAATTTCTAAACTAAATGAGCTGATTTGATGGGTATTTACGGCTGCTGATTTGGCCCAAGTCAGTGTGTCAGATATCCCACATCGGAAATTGGCGAATAAGAGAAAGCGTATTTAAGTAAGCGGATGAAGGCATTAGGGCACGACCTTACTTGAACAGGATCTGTTCTATAGGTTGTACAACTGTGTCCTTGAGTTCTAAGGAGACAAGAACCTAAGTCTGGTGGATGAACCACTGCTGTGCGACTAGAGCGTGACTAACGGTTTACGGACCCTTTGGTCCGGCGGCTGTAGATGATCGTTCTCGGGTAGGTTCGCCCTGCCTGGGATGGTCGCATAGCGGTCTGACAGACTAATAAACTTTTTTTTGCTCGCCTCTCTTTTTATTTTCGTTTTTTCTTTGAATCTGAAATGTGGGCTGTGGCTGTGGCTGTGGCTGTGGGCTGCGATGGAAGAAACCACTGGTTTTGTGCGTGAAATCTCAGATGTTTGGGTGGTTTGGAGGTTTAGGGTTAAATGATTAGAAGTATCTGCGTTCTTCTTTCTTCTGTGTTTATTGAGATTTTGGGATGGATTTATGTTTTGAGTTATGGGAATGGTGGATAATATGTATCCACTCCACTTCATGCTCCTTACCCGTTTGATGAAATGCCTCACACAGACCTGCTGCACTTTCTTTCTTCATCTTTAGAGTGAAGGTTAGCATTAAATTCTCTTCTGCTCAAACATGCCACCTCTCTGTTTCAAATGGGTCTCTGGTTTGCTTAGGAATGGGCAACTAATTTTCATGAGGCACTTGAGAGCTTTTGCTTCTGCTTTTAACACCCAATGGAGCCTAGTTTATCTCATCATCGGCAACACAAGTGTAATTACATGTTGATAATTTGATCTTAATCAAAATGGAAATCATAGACCATTCAGGTTCTATCCTAATTCATCTAAAAAGGTTGATAAATCTTGTTGGACAGCACGTTCAACCTCCAAAAATTTGGTGTTCATGATGGTTGGATGAAACATCGGCTAATTCCCTCGAATGGTCGAAGGAAAGTCCCACACAATGTGACGACGAAGCAAGGCAGTCAACGACGTGCAGAGCAGTGGCAGACGTGCATGTAAGCTGCTGGCGTCCGTACGGAGCCTCATCCTCTGTGGTTAAGCGGCGAGCGGCGTGAATGAGGCGCCAAGGTCGACTGGTTGGCGACAACAGGCGGTGCTTAGGCGAGCGAGTGTGGTGTGGTGTGCGCATGCTGGATGCTCACCACACGACAGTTGGCACAAACAGAAAGGAAAAATAAAAAGGAAGAGAGAGATAACTGGTGGGGCTAAGGTAAGTATAAATTGATTTTTACCCAATATTCTTAATTATGTTCTTCAATTTTAAAATTGTGAATTTTAGAGTATATACTACTTATTAGATTAATCTGTTAATAATAATTGATGAACTCAACATTAAAATAATGTATGTCCACTTTGGTACATGTTTTTGTCTCTGTCTTAGATAGTGTCCACTCCAATTTGTTTAATTAATTTTTGTTCTTATTTTTCTTTTAGAAAAAACGAAGAAATTCTCAAACCATGTTCTTCATATACAAGGGATTCTTGAGTTAAATAAACGTGACCATTATCAAATCGATTCTAAGACTAAACTGAAACGTTTTAGAGACCAAATTAAATTTTAGGGTTTTGGAGTGCCGATGTGTGAATACAGACATAGCTTAAACACAATGATATGAAGCGAATACATCATATACTGTCATGTTTATTAAAATATGTATCATCATTTTTATACCAGAACAAAGTTAATAAATTAAAATTTATGCATTTATATGCTTAAAAATGTATTTTAGACACAAAAATTACATATATATGTTTCTTGTAGTATCATGTATTCATTTAATTTGCTCAATGAGTACTTTGTACAACTATATATTAACTTTGTAGAACTAGTGTCGTTTAGTAAGTGTCCAACATCTAGTACCAAACAGACAAACGCTAGCCAAAATTTGTCCGTGCTTATTAACATACCAACGCCAACCATACCAATCTAGACTTTTAAACTAATTTCTCTATTCGATATGAATACAACCTATACAAATCCAGCTACATAAGAAGTTCATCAAATCCATGAATAAAGAGCCCTAAATCTATGAGGGTAAAGAAATTTTATAACGGTGACAGTCAGAATGCAATTAATAACAAAAAATTAGAGGTGGAAGATAAAGTGAGTAGAAACCTGCAGCTCCTGAATGATACCATTGCTCGTGGTCAGCGTCCAAAAGATTAAGCAATAGGCCAATACAAGGAGAAATCTGAGCGCATTCCAAGCAACTTGATACCCTCTGTATTTTAGACATACCCCAATGACCATTCGGATTCCAAGCTTCGACTTCAAAAGAAATTCTGAAAACTAGGATTTAGCATGCTCAGATCATGAAGTACAAGGCGGCGTTTGCCTGCATGTGAGAATCGAATCATGGCATAGATGCCAATACTTTCTGTATGGTATACACATCCATGGCAACGGTGAAGGAAGGCCAGCCTTCAGTGTCGATGTCGTTCTGCAGAAGCAAGACAGGTAGTATTTAAATCATCCATAGTATTAAATTTCTACCGATATTACCACGTCCAAGGAGTGTGAATCAATATGAACATTAAAAAAGTAGCAACAAAACGTAACTAATATAAATATAATACTAATAATAAGTATTTTAACTCGTTTGTAAAATGTCTATTTGTTAATTACTTGTTTTTTTTTTTTTTTTTTTTTTGTT
>NW_019268554.1:1790243-1817116 GCF_002738365.1 Cucurbita moschata | reverse complement strand
TTTTTTTTTTTTTTTTTTTTTTTTTTTTTTTTTTTTTTTTTTTTTTTTTTTTTTTTTTTTGTTGTTAAAATCTTAGTATAATATCTATTCACATCGCCATTTTATCAATATCTCCATCAACATTTCCATAAAATCGAAACTTTGTCGATTTTATGAGATTTTGAAATTTCTATCAGCATTTTAAACCTGGGTTGGAGTAAGATGTGTAACACAATGAATATAAGCAGTTTCTTTACCTTGTTCCTGTCAGGACTCCGTGAAAAGTAGAAGCCAGTACCGACTGGGAGAAGCCAGAGAAAATATTTCTGTAGTGTGGCAGGACCAGCTCTCCTAACATTACAGTACCACAAAATAATTATCAAATAAAAGAATGGAACATATTTTGTAATCATTGCCTATGGTATTTCAATTTAGTCTTTCTTATTCATCACATAACCTCTTTATTGTTTCAAAGTAGCCCTTTGCCATAACTTGATGTGGCAACTACTTGTTCTGATAGTTGTTGACAGGCTAAAGGCTATATAGTCAAAACTTTTTAAAATTCAAGGACTTAAATATAGTTTTCTTTCATTATAAACTATATTTATAGGGATAAAAATAACCATACAATGTTCACACTAGCAGAATTTACTCTGAAATAAGTACAAATAGATATCCATAAATAGTTATATTGAGAGGATCTTTTTATCCTATGCACGCAGTTAAAAAATCAGCCTGCCTATGTTTCTCATCTTTTAAGATCGACAAAAAGTCCAGTTTATGATAGAGAACTGACCTATGCCCATTAAGTTGCTGTGAAGGCATGAAACCAAAACTGAAGATCTTCCCACAACCACCTCCTCGCTCCGCTCCAAGATCTTAGTTGGTAAATCGACGTTTTCAGAGAAGTTTTTGTCTGGACAACCCGTGGAATTAATGTGACAAGAAATGATTTCAAACCATATCCCAGATGGAAATCTTTTCCGCTTCACCAACCAAAGGTAAATTTTGGCATAGGGTGTAGCATGAATAGCGGAAATTATAACTTCAATTAGCAATTTGATGAAGCTGATAGATGAATTCAGAATGGTAAAGAAGACATAGAAGACGGAAGTCGTGGGTAAAAGAAGTAATAGTGGTGTAAAAATTAGCGATCCAACAACATGTTGCTTCACAATGTAGTCATAACTATCTATTCTCTTCCGAAGAGGATTCTGTTTTTGACCCCTGCAAAGAGATTCAGATACATTAAGAACAACAACAAGAAAATTCAACAAGTCTGAAACTGATATTCAATAATGTATTAGTTAAGGAAGAAAAAAGAATAAGATGTACTTAGAGATTGGATCGCACATACTTATTCCCATCAGTGATTAAGGCATTATCTTCCTTACACCCCATTCTAAGTCACACCTCACTATATTCTCACTCAGATGTCTGGGCATTGAAGAAAGGACGCTTTTTAGAGGTGAAGGTTTTTCAAGTCGCTTACTAATATTACACTCTTTTGAAACTTCAAACTCTCCACCAACTTCTCCTTTTCTCCTTTTCAAATGCAATCCGCTTCTCCCAATTCAAAAAATATGTATTTATGGGAAAAGTTTGAAACTCTGTCAGAATCGATAAGAAAGCATCTTTTGAAAATTTTAATTCAAGGCTCTTTTGAGAGTTCATCAGTTTCTCCTTTTCTCCAATCAAATGCCTTCGGCTTCTCCCAATACTTACAAAAAAAAAGTATATATTTATGGGAAAAGTTTGAATCTGTGTCAAGCATCCCTGTAATTGATAAGAAATCATCTACGAAAATTTAATTCAAGGCTCCACTAAAAACACCTGCAAAAAGCATGGGGATGAGCCGAATGGCTTCGAATTCCTAGTTTCAAACGCACTGCCATAACTTTCAAAAACCAGCAAACAATTGAAAGCCTGCATGCAAATATCTAAAGAATCTCCATTCAGATAGTTTCAAGCGTCAAAAGAGCTTTCTGATATTATTGTGGTAGGCTACACCACCCCAGCCATCACCCTTCTCCAGAAGAACACAGAAGAGACAACTATCAAGACTATCAAACCAAGGCATAGAAGTTTTTTAAGCTACTCTAAACATATATGTAAGAGTATACTGATTTTAGGCCATACTACGTATCATCCCATCATGCTTGTAATGTAATAAACTTGTGTCAGTTTAAATTATAACTAGCTACAATTTCATGATAAACAGAACGGCTATGCCCAATTAGAATGGGTCTCAAAAAGGAGTTACCTAAAAAGGCGCCATAAAGCTGCTAATGCTTGAATCTGTGATGAATATATGAGGGAGAAAAACCAATGAAGAGTTGACACATGGCAACTTGCAACTGAGATCAGATCTGAGGTAAATGCAGCAGGCAATGTCCCTCCGAAAAGAATCCCCAATATAGCAAGCGCTTTAACAACATAAATAAATATAAAACTAAAAAAGAACCAAACCGTAGACCAAATTTGGATTGCATTGAGAGATACAATGCCAAGAACTCCAGTCAATTCTATGTTTAACTTGAAACCTGCAGGGACTCCCATCAACCACACACAACCCGTACGCAATATGTTATTTGTGACATCCCTAGCAAGGTTAACAATCAATGAACAAGTAGAATCTGCATAACATAACAATGCCACACCAACCACATTTCCCAGGAAAATATCAGCAGCTATGCTTGACCACATTGAATGCCTCTGTAAAGCAACTTTCTCCTCATATTCAACATTTGATAGGAACCTTCCGAAACAAGTAGAAGATGAAAAGAAAAAACAGTTCATTGTTTATGAAAATGAAAACCCCACAACAAAGAAAATTAATAGAGCCAGGAAAGACATCCAAATAGAATTTCTTACCCCACGCCGCACTCTTGAAGTATAATTGGCCAATACAAAATTTGACAACACCGAATATGGGCATTATTGTATGAGGTCATGAAAATTTTTGAGACTACATCAGACGTCCATAATTGTAGTCCAAGACTATGAAGTTTATAAGAAAGCTGAAAAGTCATGTAGAAGAGAGTAGAAAGTGAAGCAATAGACACAGCCAGAAGACTCCACATGAATGAATAACACCTGCAAAGAGAAAGTGCTGAACATCAAACGATTCAAGTAAATATTGATAGAATTTGGTTTCTTGTTCAAAATAAATAAATAAATAAAAAGGTAAATATTTATAGAGTTCAGTTTCCAGAATCAAAGCCAAAAGAGAAATACCTGTCAACGATGGAAAACTGAAGAGAGCTTTTAGCATGCAAGTGACTTTCAAGTGGTCTTTTAGCAGCTGCCGCACAATTGATAGCCAAAATGACTGTATCCTGTACATGGTAAATAGGCATATAAGAAACTACTATTCTGCTAGCCTGAAAACGGGAATCCTTAAATTTTCCATTACCAAGTCAAAACTTGATCCCTTTTGCTGAAGTTCATCAACCCATTTTGGTTTCTTGAAAGATGAATTTTCTTGCTCGTATGAATTGGAAGGTTGCAAAGAGAAATAATGGTGGTTATATACAGGAGGATCATAGAATACGACCTACATAATTTCAAACCAGACAGTTAACCAAGATTTAACAGTTAAAAGATTTGGTACAGATCAAAAGAAACCTTGATTAATCATGACTTACATACGTGGACATCACAATTAGACACTTTCTGCCCATTCCAACAAAGGTAGTCCAATTTAGGAATCCAAAATAGTTCTGAGTTTCCATGCTTCTTATCAGAATCAAATATCAAGAACACCAAATTACTGCTCCTACTATAGACTCGCCTACATTGCTCTGACAACCCACCTAAATAATGGCATTGAGCGGTGGATCTACTACAGCTGCCTGTGACATTACCGTCTCTATTCATCCAGCATTCATGGTGACAACAAGAACCTTCTTCTCCATTCAATACATCAATTCTGTCGCTTGAAGAAATTCCATTACAACCTTTTGGAGCAGACTGACCAAGTAGAGAAAACACTGACTTATCACGCAAAATTGCAGGCATGGTCCTGTTTGTATTACAGATGACTTCCTGGAAGACGATAATAATATATTCATTTGACTTTTCTTTGGGAATAAAATAAAGGTTAAAAATGTATTCCCATAATAAGAAATGAAATGACAAAAAATATTAGTGAGCGGTCCAAATAATAATGAACCATGCTTGTAAGTCTCAGAAGAGATTAGCTCCTATAGTAATTGCATGACTATGACCTAGTTGATTCCTTCAAAAAGAAAAGCAATGAATTCTTGTGAAATATGGCCTGAACACCCCACGTGCTCGATTACAATTTTTCTTTATTACGTCCAGCTACTTAGTATGTTCATCATTAACTTATGTCATAACTATGCATCCAAGTTGATTGGAGATAAAGAAATAATCAATATGGAGGGAGAGGCGAAGAAGGAAGGAAGGAAGGAAGGAGAGCAATTTCCCCCATAGTTTGTCTTAGATTATAAAGGTAGAATGTAAAATTTTGCCCTCCTAATGAACGTGTTGGGCTCCACCCTTGTCTACATGTAAGCAACTAAAAGATGAATATTGGTCAAATAACCGCCAATTCTCCATCCTTATTTCTATAGTTCAATTGTTCCTTTCCATATCTCAACTGCCTCACATGAGCATTATTAATAATTCGCTCACATACATCATCATGAATAAATTTAGATACTTCAATTCCACTCTACAAAATCATGATGAATTGATAAGATTTCTCATTACATGAACTGCACAAATGGCACAAAGCTTATATCAACAGTGTAGAAGAAGAACGTTATACCTCGAGGTCGCCTTGGAGTTGAGACAGTGAATCATCACTACAAGTGAATGCCACTACAACGTCAAGGGAATCCGAAGAAGGTACAAACCAACCAAACAACAGACAAAAAGACGACAGTTCACATGGTGAATGCTGCTTGGGCCACCATAGTCTAAACTTCCCCTTCATTTTCACCTCACAATTATTATATCCTCTGTACCATCACGTATTCCCACACTACAACAATCTGCACATCAAAATTAGTAGTGCCCGTATAAGTTACAAAATTAAATAGCTACCCTTATAATGTATGAAGTAAATTCAAATCAGTAGGATTGACCTAATGATCGTTAATTGTAGCACATGATAGAAAGTATAATGAGTAAAAGGAACTTTGGACGGTGGCCACCTATGAAGCTACTAAAATCTTAAGAGTTTTGCAACAACTAAATGCTAGTTGTGGAGTTAAGTGCTTGTCCCGCAAGATTAGTGGAGATTAAGTTCAGGTGCATATTGAGAAAAATGTAGTAAAGAGATTTCATCCACGATATTGCAATCACCATTTCCATCCAGAACAAATCTTCCTAGAAAAAAAAAAACGCTTCACGCAATAATATAAAAAAGAAACACAACGATGCAATCGAACTCTATCCATGGTTTCAGGCAGCATATCAAGGACACATAATTCAAGCAATGATGATTGCAAAAACTGGTTCGGAGAAACAAAACATGAGCTGTAAGCTAAAATGCCAGGTCCTCGTAATTCGATTTCAGAATTGTTTGAAATCGATGAAACTATTTCGAAATCAAGCAATACCTGCACGCGGTGAGAGGGAGGAACCACCATATCTACAATTGATATCCCCGACGCTTGCAACCAGCTGTGAAGGTCTGCGTGAAGAGAGGGCTTAACGAGCAAGGCCACCGGCTGCCGCCGCTGACCGAAAAGATAAAAACGGAAGGCCGGCTGCGGCCAAGAGACGGTCAGATTTGGCGGGGACGCCGATGGATCTGAGAGTACAAGGAGGAGAACTGCGAGAGAAGATGAAGATGCCGATAGGAAATGGGATAGAGCAAAAGTGCTTTTTCATTTTTTCATGTATTTTTTAAAACCGTAAAATATTTTCAAATTTTTAAAAAATTGAAGGGGTATTTTTGAAATTTTAAAAAATTACGAATATTTTTATTAATTTAACCTAAAAATATATTAATATCATCCCTTTCTCTACCAGCAATATAAAATAAATGTTACCCTAATAATATTCAAATTACTATAATAACCACAAATTTCAGGTAAATAATAATAATAATAATAATAAATATTTATTTATTATTTATTTTATGATGAAAATAAATTTAGAGAATTACAATAATTGTAAACTAAAATATAACACACGTGGGTCCAATAAATTTACTATTCTTTTTCCAATAAAAATATAATAGAAAAATCCTATATGCCTGCTTGGAAGTTGCGGGGACATTGTTGGATAACAACCATGCACCTTCCGTCAGTGTATAATTAATTTTTTTGCAACTTTTAGAATAATTATTATTCACTATATTTATATTAAAAAAAATCAATACAAATTCTTTCCGACCACCAAAAAAATCAACTGACCAAAGACCGATTCAATATTTAATAAGAGTGTTTAAGTACAAGCTGTATAGCTCTCGAGACATTTGTACATTTAAGAGAATAAATTATATAAATATTGTGGCGCTCGAGTAAAGGTAGGGTAAATAAATGAAGTGAAATCAAGAGTCGAACCAAGATTAAAAAGATAGTTAAAAATAAAAAATAAAGAGATAATAAATGAAAGTTACTAGAGGGAGAGTGAATGGTACCGTTAAAAAACGATGCAATTCCACCATAAATAAGTAACTGTAAATCTCCACGTTTTTTCTTTTCCACCCACACAATATAATTTTTAAAAAAGGGCAAAATAGTAAATTTGAAACAAATATAAGCCATGACATTCAGGTACGGTCATTACCAGACAAATTTCGAACGTGGCATGTTCCGATTCCTCGCTGATAACAATCCGTCAAAGTCAAGGAACAACACCGACGACGCGCTTTAATCAAATTCACGCGCCAGATTTAAATAGAAAGATAAATAAATAAATAAATGAAAGATTCTTTTTCTCCACCTATAAAAAAGCCCTCTCGGCTTCTCTTTCGGTAACCTTAAGGCTTCGTTGAAATCCGTCGGTCTCTACGGATAAGACTTCGAAATTTCTCACTGTTTTTCCCAAATTCCAACTCGGTCAATCCAGAATTCCCCTTTCTCTCGTTGATCTGGTAAATATTTCGTATCCTTTTCTGTTTTTCTTTTTCCGTTTTGATCTGCAGAATGCCTGGGAGAACGAAACGAGAGGGAAATTTTGGTTTGATCTGCGCTCTTAGGTTTTGCTTTAGATCCGGTTGCGTTTCTTTGATTTCTTGATCTGCGATCTGTGTGATTTCGATTTATCTGTTTTTGTGCGTTGATTTCTTTGCGATCTGATGTAATCGTAGCGAACGAGGATTTCTTTTTTGCATGTTTTGTGATATTTTGATTTGATTGATCTAGATAACTGGATCAGATTTGTTCATGACTTGGCCAGGTCAATTTTAGCGAATTCGAAGAACAAAGAACGAAAACGTTCTCCCTAGCTTTACACATTTGCCTGGTTTGTTGGATTTTAAATGTTTGGCTGATTTTGTTTGTGGTTCTGAAGGTCCGTAAACAGCAATCGTAGAATTTCATTACAAAACAATGTCTCTAGCATCCGAAGAAAGATCAAAGCTAAACCCGAACGCTCCGCTTTTCATCCCGGCCGCCTACCAGGTGGAGGATTTCTCCCCGCAATGGTGGCAACTGGTCACAACCTCGACATGGTACCATGACTACTGGCTGAGCCAACACCAAGAAGAGAGCGACTTCTCCTTGGATGGCGAGGACGATTATGACATTGCTGAATTCCTGCCACAGGCGTTAGATCTTGAAGGCAACGAAGACCTCCGCACCATGGAAGCTGAATTCGAGGAGTTTATTCAAGCTTCTCTCAATGAAGGGACCCAAGAACTTCCTTAAGGTGACCCAAGAACTTCCTTGATGATCAGCTTGCTTGGATTTTCAGGTTTAACATGTTGATATAAGCACAAGAACAAATCTGCAGTTTTTTCTTTTTCTTTTTAAAATCTTCTGTTCAAAGTGACTTGTGTATAAAGCAAAGTTGCTGCAACGCCCACTTGTTCTTCATTGTGCATCTTACTTTATGCGTCCCCCAAAAACAGTGTAAAAATAAAGGAAATAGCTTTTAAATGAGACCGATGAGTCTTCGTTGTCTACTTTTCTATATTATTATATTTAAGGAAGAAAAAAGGACACATTGAGACTAATGGGTCAAGCAAAATTTGTTCCTTTAGAGAAAATATGAATGAAGTTGAGGAGTCCCTTTCAATTTTGGAGTTGTTCAAGGGCTATTTGTAGAGATAAATTTTAAAAATGGAAACTAGAAGGGCCCCACTATAAATTTGTTAAATCACTTCGAGAGGTATACATTGAACCTTGACATTTTGAACTCGGGTGTACATTGAACCCGACATTCCAAACCCACCCAACATGAATTATAGGAGTTGGGATGGGTGGGTTAATTTTCTGAACTCGAACCCAATTTTGCGTTGACTCAATGTTTTGTGAATTCGTTGCTTTAAATCTTGTATTTACTTGCCTATGACAATCATTCTTAACTCCAAATCATATAGTTTTGTGACAATTTTTAATTGAAGTTTAAATTGTTTTAATATTAGAAGTCAACCATTATTTTAATAGAAGTCAAGTCAACCAATCGAGAAAGGATGGATAAACAACTTTAAGAGTTTAAATATATGATTATAACTTTATACATCACTTTCAAACAAAATATATAAAATGTTTTGGTTACGATAATTTAAGAGTTTAATTGATATGACTCTGACCCATACCACGCATGCAGTTATTTGTTTGGAATTTTTAATAAAAATACCTAAAAAATAAGACCGAAAAAAAATTAAAATGTATTTGAAATAAAAGAACCATTGACTTCCATTTTCTTCTTCTTATTAATCTTTCAAATTTTACATAATAAATAAACATAAATCATGTTTTCAAAGTTTGAAGAGTAATTTAATTTTAAATAATAATAATTAAAAAAAAATTGGAAATTGAGGACTGAAAATTTAAAAATAAGAGAAATTAAATGTTAAAAAGAAAAAAAATACACCAAATCTAATAACACGAGATTCCCTCCCACCCAAACATTCTGTATGACGTGGCAAAAGGACTCCATGCAATAGCACCCTTGACTTCCACGTTGCACCAATCAAATCTCTCCACTCTATAAATAATCAAATTAGTCGAATCCTCATCAAACCGACATCCATTCTCCTCCTTCGCTCTTCATGGCGCAATCTCTTCAACCTCCTCCATCCCCGCCGCCGTGGGAGGTGCTGCTTCTCGTCGCCGAACGCCTCGACCCCAGAACACTCGCCACCGCCTCCTGCGTCTGCAAATCCTGGTCCATTTCCATGGCCTCCAACAATCTCTGGGAGCCAATTTTTAGTGCCAAATTCCCTTCTCTCACTAACCTCGCCGCCTCCTCCGCCACCACGTCACCTCCCGTGTCCTTCCGCCGCCTCTTTGGCCTCGGCCACACCGCTGCAGCTCGTCGCCGCCCCGCTCCCTCAAAACCCATCCTCTCCCTCTCCGACCTCGTCTTCGTCATCAGCGTCTCCGGCACCGACAAAGCTAACGGTTGTATTGTCAGTGGCGGAACCAAGAAGGAAGAAAAGGGTAATAATTTCTCTGAACTTAAACTTTGAATTATTAAGTATGAGAAATAGAGGTCGGGATGAAAGTCTAATTTTCATTGATGTTCGTTTAAATGGAATGGAATCTAAAGCTAAATTTATGTTTTAAATCAAATTTGACCGTTTATAAAACCAAATGGAGTATCGAAATCAACCCTTATGAAATTTTGTAGATGTGCCCGAACCCATGTTCACCGTCGTGAAGCACGGCGGCGAGCTAGCGGTGGACCGAAACAGGCTGTTCAAATTCGACATAAATGTCAGCAACGGCGACGAGGTGGTGGTGATCGGAGCTGGAGAGGAGGTGGAGGTGGTGTGGAACGTGGTGCTGGAAGGATGGAGGGCGGTGTTCACAATGATTGAATGTGGAGGAAGAGTGGGAATGGCGCCGAGAGCGGACGGGTGGTTCTCGGAGGAGCTGCCGGCGGCGGGGTGCTGCCCGAAGGAGGTGAGCGGCGGCATAGTGGCGGATCTGAAACTGGGGGTGTGTAAAAATGGGGAGGGTGGAAAGAATGATAAGGTTAGGATTGAAAGCGTGAGTGTGGGAATGATGAGTGTACTGAGTTGGAGATATGTGAGTTTGGACGATGGGTTGATGTATTTGCAGCATTTTTTGTTCAATCCTTAGAAGAATTAGTTAAATGTGGGAGGGTGATTTTGCTAACTTGGGTTGGGTTAGATTCATACCCTAGTAGAGGGTCTACCCGAGTCGGCATTGTATGATATTTTTTTTTGCAACACTTGTGTCAACACAGGGAATAAATCAACCGTGAGAAATTTGGGCGTCGCGGACGAGGTTTGTGTATGTTCGAGTCTCGAGTTATATTTGCCAGAGATGTTTTAGAAAACGTAAGCGAGAATAAAGAAAATAACGTCCTATTTTTGTAAGAAATGAAAGAAATATCATGGTTTAATATAACATATAATTCAGGTACGAATAATTGACGATTAGTTGCGTTTTCAGATATTTAGGTACGAAGAATTGACGATTAGTTGCATTTTCAGATATTTTAGTTACAGTGGAGGTAGATATGATTTCTGTGAAGTGACCATGAAATGGTAAGTCGTCACACATATGATCTGATACAGACAATACATTATAGAAGTCGTCACACATATGATCAAGACATCTGAATACAAATATGATCCAGACATGTGATACAGATAATACATTATAGAGACAGACAAAGACAAGTATGATTAGGACATTTAACATGTGATACAAACAATACATAGCACGACAGACAATACATTATAGACAAATATGATCAGGACATCTGACATGTGATACAGACAAGTTGGATGGACGGTAATTTGAGAGAGAATCAATCTATTATTTCTACTTGCAATTTAATTATATATATATAATATATATTAATTTTATTTAACTCCCTGATTTTATTTTTCATCAATTATGGAAAAAGTTATTTTATATATCAAATATTTTATTTTTATTAAAAATAAATAATCAAAACAAAAAATAGTTGAATTGGATTAAGTTTGCGCGGTAAAAGTCTCCCACGAAATTTACCACGTATGGAGGTTAACTTGATACTAATAATTTGCCGCCGCTCATTTATTTTATTTACGAACGTATCCTTCTTCCCGCCCAAATGAAATAAATTACTCCTCTCCAACACTTCCACAGGAGCTAAGCGACAACCCGCAACAATGGCGCGAACGCAGAGACCCGCACGCCGCTCTCGAACCCCAATCGGTAAGCTTCTACGCCTTCTTCATCCTCTGTGGATACTCGGAATGATTTCGTGGCTTATTCTTTCGTTTCTCGTTTTGCCGCTGTGGAAAAATCTGATTCAGTTTGGATCTACTTAACTATGATTATCGTTTTCGGATTAGGATTATGATAATTCAGATGAAGTTATTGTTTCTCATGCTGGTTTTTTAGTTTGTGATTTTATTTTTTTGTTCGTTGATTTGTGCTAGTGGGGAAAGAGGGGCATGTTGTTGATGCTAGTCCCCCAGAATGCGATGAAACAGGTAATAAGAATTAATGCTTGAACTGTATGGATTCCGACTTTATAGACGTGATTTATTTGTTTCTAATTTTGGCTTTGCTTAGGGATGGGAGAGAAATGTCACTCTCAGGGGGAGTATTCGTTTGTGCTCGTTAATCCGAATGATTTTGATAGTGATAGCAAATCTCATCTTCAGGTACATATCTGTGCCTATCTTTTGGTGTTGCTGTTCTTCATTGGCTGCTGTTTTGTTACAACTACTAATTAAAGTAAAGATTATACCGCAGTACTTTGCTGAAGTTCTGTTAACTCAAGCGTTGTGGTATTTTTTGTTTAATTAGAGTTCAGGCTGTTCAGCATGTCAAATAAAGAAGTGTAATTTTTAACGTTTGATAAAATCTGAGTTTAAATCTTTAAAAGAGTAGTTTTACTTTATGAGGTGAACGAAATAAAACATAACCAAATTATAGGGATTCTATTGGAAACCCCCCACTTTGCTTCGTCCTAAAATTTCAACGAAAGCTTGGAGCACTAGACATAATTCTCTTCTGGCTTGCTGCAATTATAGATTCATTATTTACCATTTGACAACGTTGCTTTCCTCTTCATGTTTAGTTAAGAAACAGAAATTGAATCCCCAAAAGAATACTGTAGATGTAGGGAAGAAAAGACATTCCAATTGGCCTTGATCAAAAGAAAGTCCAATTAGCCTTGATCAAAATAAGTCCTAGTTAAGTGTGTAGTTAGGCAGCTTTCAGATTGTACTTTTGAAACTTTCAATATTTCTATCCTTATATTTTCACTTTTTTACCAAGAGTTGCAACTTATTCAAAGAATTATATTGTTAGCAGATT
This sequence comes from Cucurbita moschata, assembly GCF_002738365.1. Lineage (NCBI taxonomy): Eukaryota > Viridiplantae > Streptophyta > Magnoliopsida > Cucurbitales > Cucurbitaceae > Cucurbita > Cucurbita moschata. Next base: position 1,804,700 of record NW_019268554.1, on the reverse strand, counting down.
TACATTTCATCTCCAAAGCTAATTAATATTATTTGGTTTGGTACTTCTGATTTATATCCTGGTACACAGTTAATTAGTCTTTTGTTGGTCACTTCTAAACTTGTTAATGTTGGTTTTTTAGGCAGTATTATTATTATACAAAAGGGAACTGCCCGCAATGGTCTATGCTGCAAATACTGGAAAGCAATCAACTTTTATGGAGAAATGTGTATCTAATGGGTACAGAATTTTTTCCTTACTCTTTCCTAGTTTTGATTGCATGATTATGACTTGTAATCAATGATGATTTATATGTATTTTGCATCCATTAAAGCTAATCTTCGCAATCTAAAATTATTTTGATGATGCTTAGATGCAGTGCTGTACTATTTAAGTTTTTGACAATCACCTCTCCTTCCTGCAGGAAATATTGTACATTGCTGTTGAAATCCACATCTGAGACTGATTCAGGAACGGTAAGCTTGAACACATTTACTGTTGTTACTCCAAGTTTTGTCAGGATGATTATCATCGTCATATCAATTATATCAATATTCAATAGTCAATTTCCAAAAATCCTGCGTGGGCGCGTTTTTTATGGATCCATTTTTTAAAACTGTGTCTTGACCTTGTGTATGTAAAGAATTCATACATTTTTTTTTTGCTTGCTGTGCATCGATTCTTATGTCCTTGGCCCTTGTTTTTTCTTGTTATTAATACACCATTGAAGTTCAGAATGTACTAGTCACCATTTATATTCAAATTTGTATCTTCTTGTTGTACATCTCATTGGTAGACATGTTTTCTTTCTTGAGCCAATGGAGTTTGAAAAGGTAAATCTTTGATGCTTTCTGCATACATGGTTGAGTTTTAAAATCTCATGTGCTGACATGACATATCTGAATGAATTGTTTCTAGTTAAAGAATAATGGATTTTATATGTTATTTATTATTTATTTTTTTAAGGATTTCTAATTCCAGTATATTTCTTTTTGTACAGATCATAGCTGCAATTACCTACCAAATAGTTCCTGCTGACACGCAATATGCTGAGATTCCTCTTGCTGCTGTCAGTTCAGCTTACCAACACAAGGTCTCTTTCGCTCCCTCTACCTCCCCTCACCTCAGGGGTGGAGGGTTCTAACTTTATTTAGTTTTGAATATCATTAATGGAAAGTAATTCCTTTTGCTATTGGATCCTTTGGAGATTCGGAACTTACATTTTTTGTACTAGCCTCTTTCAGGGTTTTTGTCGCATACTATACATGGAACTTAGAAAAAGACTTCAAAGTGTTGGGATCCGCACAATATTCTGTTGGGGAGACAAGGAATCTGAAGGTTTTTGGTCCAAACAGGTAATAGTGATCGAACACATCTGCTATAAACATGGTGTGGATTTGTTCTGTTGATAAAATTTTGCATCACACAATTTTTACATATCTTCTGAAAAAGCATATTAGTTTATATGGGATATGGAAAATGCCTAATATTTGAAGTGAATGCAGGGTTTTTTGTCCATAGCAGAAGTGGACACCAAGGGAAAAGCTCGTAGAATACCTGTTAGAGCTGACATTCGTAGAGCTTTATGCTTTCCGGGTGGTTCTACCCTCATGGTTTCACACATTTACCAGGGAAGTTCAACGTGTTCGGCAGACAGGCCAAAGTCATGTACTCTATTAAAGCCTGATGTCCCTACATCGTATGAATTTGCCAAACGAACTAGTGTCGCCAGTCAAGGTTGCAAGGTTTCAAATGCAATTGACCAGCAGACCATTGAGAATTTGACTTTCCAACCTGAAGAGTTTGCATCTTTGGTGCACCTTGGAGGAGAAAACAAGATTCATGGTATGCATAACTTAGGTTTTGTTCTGTAGGATAGTACATGAAAGTTACTTTTCATATATTAAAGTGCCTCATAATGGTTGATTTAAACAATTTTGTTCATGAATGAGTCTTGACATGACATAATAAGTTGTAAGCCTGAAGATGCCAATGTAAATAATAAAAGGCTTAGAGAAAATAGGCTCAAGTCTTTGTGGTCATCAACTTAGATTTAATATATTACGAGTGTCTTTGACAACCAAATGTAATAGGGTTTGCAAGATTAGTTGAAATGTATGTATGCAGGTTTGCTTGGAAGTTCAGTGTTTTTTTTAAAAAAAAAGAATAATGAAGGTGCTAGAGAATGGCGAGAAGTGCCTCTTTAATTCAGCTATTATTTAAACCTATTGGAGGTCTACATATAAAAGTGTCTATCTTGGGGAAACGACATTAAGCAGATTGGGCTGAATCTATCTCAATCAATTAAGATTTGTCTGATTTTTTGTCCACTACCTGATTGTCTTCTTCGTTTTAAAGCTTTTTTCCCCTTTCTTTCTTTCTTTCTTTCTTCCTTCCTTCCTTTGGTAGTCACGGTGGCTAAAACCTGGTTTGTTGCTAACAGATTCTCAGAACCAGGACGTAGTGCCTGATTGCAATGGTCCAGTTTCTTTTGCAGAAGTAGAGAACAGCAAGACAGCTAGTATTGCAGAATTGACGAAGAATATTGGTAATTTAGATGAGATACAATGTTCCTGTTCTACCCAGAGAGCAAAGAGAGGTTGGGAAGCATCACTTTCTTCACTGAAGTCGAAGAAAGTAAAAGGAGTCCATCTGCAACATTCCCATCCAGACTCTAACAGAAGTTTTGTTCCTGAAAGTAATGGATCTGATACCTGCTCTCAAGCATGCTCATTAGCCAATTCAAAGCATGAGATTTTGGCTAGTCTTCCTCCTAAAAATCTTTCAACCAGTAAATATACACAAAATTTCTGTGAAGAATTTGGAAGCGTTAAAGTTGCATCAGAGGACCTCGTTTGCAAAGGACTTCACACGCGAGGAAAATCATTTAGAATAATGTTGATGAATATTGCTGATGAAGCTAAGAAAACTCAGCTCGTGAAGGTATGATACCATTTTATAAACTTTCTTGAACGTTCATCATTCATGTTCCTTTTCTGAAACTTTTCAATTGATGTTTTGAAGTTTTATATCCTCAGTATTCTCTATATTGTCTCAAGTATTTATTTTCTACCACGTGTTTCCCCTCATGAACTTCTGCTAAGAGGTCCCATACCTAGTCATTGAATCTATCCATTTAGTCCTTAAGAGGCATATTTGGCTTCTACTAGTTTACATACCCAGTCATTTTGCTTGATTAGACAGCTGGTGCAAGTGTTTTAACTTTTTAGTTATGGCATCCTATGCAAGCAAATGACCTGTGGAAGTTGAATTTTATTTTTTTAGAACATCAATTAATATCCCCACCTAGACTGGACAAATGAAGCTTGAGACTAACCATAATGTTAACGTATTGCAACATATTTTGATATCATTGTCTGAATTATGAATATTTGTCCTCGGGACACATGTTCACCTGTATGTTTTATTATGTTTCTGTATCTATTTTATATGGCATTAGCTGTATATATTTTTTAAATACTGATCTAGAACTTTTTTTTATTCCAAATTTTTACTTTGCTAATGTTCAGTTGTTTTCTGATTCAGGTGATTGAGGAACTTGGTGGCTCTCTTACATCTGATGGGAGTACAAGCACCCATGTCATAACAGGAAAAGTCCGGAAAACTCTCAATTTCTGCACTGCTCTCTGTTCGGGGTTAGTCTTGCAACCTTAGACAAACATACTTCTTTAGTAGTTTCATGATCGTAAATTTTGACCTTCGAATACCAATTAACATCTCATTTGTGTCAAAGTTAGCAATTCCATGCACATGTGACCTTTGCTGTTATTCTTCCATTGCCCTATACTCTGCTTTGGCTGCAAATTCTTGTGAACCTTCAAAATTTATCAGGGAATAGTTTCTTATTCTAATCCCTATTTATTTGTAAAGCGTCAAAATTAATTCTTATGTTGGACTGTATTATGCTTTTTCTTTCCCTTTTACGGTCTGTTTGGTGTTTTAAATTCTCCACTTGTTGCATCTACGTGTGAATTTTTTCCTATGGTGATGGCTAGTGGTATCTCATTTTACTGAAATGGTAGGCACGAGAAATGTCAAACACTTCTAGTTTTGAAAGTTGATAGTGAATGATGTGTTTTTCATGGACATAAACAATGGAAATAGTATTGAAATTTGGAAGCTAAAAGAACTACAAGATATTTCAAGTTATTTCAAGCTATTTAGTCCTTTCCTTTATTGAATACTCTCACTCTCACTCTCACTCAAGCCTAAGCCAACTAAACCAATGCCTGCTCTCATTCTTTCCTATCCACTCTATTTATAGCACATCATCATAAGACTTTCCTAGCTAATTACTTATATACTTAATATTCTAATAATATTCTTAATTTGATCGTAATAGCATTTCTTGGTTTCTAAAGATTTTGTGCTTTTGTACTAATTTTACTTCTTCAAGCTAGTGTTCTAACTTTGTTTCTTAGTTCCATGACTTTCGAGCATATGTATTATCATGTGTCTTCAAGCGTGTCATTGTGCTCTTGCTCATGAATATTACTGTTGTAACTAAAATTAAAAGTTCATTGCAATTGCGCAGAGCCTGGATTGTCTCCCCTAGTTGGTTAAAAGAAAGCTATCGGGAAGGCAGATTTGTAGGTGAGTTAGAATAACCTACTAGTATTCGAGCGTCATATATTTTCTACCTCTTACCTCTTACGTGTTTCATATTACATAATTTTTTTAATCTAGTAACTCTTTGATCTACAGACGAGTTTCCATACGTACTAAATGATGACGACTACACATCCAAATATAGAGCCAGCCTAAAAACTGCAGTTCTCAGAGCAAAAGCTCGTCCTGGAGCTTTATTTGAAGGGTATGATGTTTGCATATCATCTCACGCTCAACCACCACCGAAGACTCTTTCCGTGATAGTCAAGTCAGCCGGTGGAAATGTAAGTTCTCTGTTTTTGTACAATTTTTACCTCGTAAACAAAGTTCAATGTAGCATGTTTGATTCACTGTATTACGAATTCAACAACTATAATATAGTTAGCCTCCTGTGTAAATGTAGTGCTCATTTGAAGTTCTCAAAACCTGCCGACATCTATGCTTATTTTGATTCTAGGAATTGAGCATGTTATATAAAAATTATACGTTATGAGGAGGCATACTAGGATCATATATTCATCTTTGTTTCTTTATTTACCTAGTTTGTTGAAATTCTTGATCTTCTCTCTCGATCGAAATCTGGAGTTCCTTTTTGTGTATCAGTGTACAAATATATCCGTGTTTTAGATGATGCAGGATAGTTTTCTAGTGGCAAGGATTCATTGTGTGGCTTGTCTTTGTTCTTGATATGTTTAAATTTCATTTTGCCTATGTTTAAAATATATATTCGAATTCATAGATATCATTTTGGTCTGGTCTTTTCATATAATATTTTGTCATTTAATATTGTCTATCCAACACTCATCTCCTACACTTGTGATTTGGATATATGTTATGTTAATACATAAATATACATGCTTGAAGTCACTATCAATTTACTGAAGTTCTGACTAAAATAAACATTTTATTTTAATAACTATGTTGGACTAAATGGAACATTGTTAGAGACCAAAATAGAATATCCTTTAGAGCTCATGGACCAGAATGGAACGATTTGAAGTTTAGGGGTCAAAATAAGATTGAAATCTTTTTATGTAGGATTCGGTTGACCTCACATCTTTTTCTTATTTGGTGAATCTTTTGTGCTTGAAAATTCAGGTTATTAATGGGCTGGGTAAAGTTAGTAGAGTATCGGAAACGATATTTGTAGCGTGCGAGGAAGACGTGGAGGAAGCGTTAATGGCTATAAAAGAAGGCATATGGACATTCAACAGTGAGTGGCTGATGAGCTGTGTGATGAGACAAGAACTAGATATGGAGGCCCCCCAGTTTGCCGAGTCCCTATAAGCATGAAGGTTGGCTTTCAGTTTTGGTCTCCAACCCATTTCGCCCTTGTAAATTACTCTTTCTCACTCACTCTGATTTGGTAGTTAGACAATTCTTTTGTTGTTCCATCTTTTTATATATATATATAGGTTCATTAGTATGTAAAGAATAATTTTATGGAAAGAAGATTGCTGATGTTTCGTGGGATCTCTTCAGCTTACGGCACATGTAAGCTTCTTATTCTTATATTTGGTTCTAAAGTTTGAATTTGGTATCATTTTAGTCTTTATTGTCTTTTTTTTTTTTTAAATTTTTTTTAAAGTCAATTAGCTAAGGAAAAGTTGACTTGACATTTTTAGTAAACAGAAATATTTCTTTTTATAATAAATAAATATTTTTACCTTTTGCATATATATTCCTATACATTCCTTTTTACTCCCGGACTTCTTCCTAGCATATTCGTTTTTAACTTTCCGTTCTTCAATTCTAAAATTTAAGTTTTAAGCATAAAGTCCAATATACCGCACATAAAAGAGAGCAAGAGTAAGTGCAATAATATCAATTTTAATTCAGTTCAAATTTCTATCAGTTTTATAATTACATATTTATGCTGTTTAAAATTTCTATATATTATAGCAGGATCAATTCTTTTTTTCATTTTTGAGTTAAAAATATATAATTTAATTATGTTATCGAAGTAATTACATTTATTTATTATTATTCTTGGCTTTTACGCAACACTCCACCTCCATCATTAAGACAATTGGTAATGAAGATTCAAACTTCGAAAACAAACCCATTCTAAATGGGTCGACCATACAAATTTGGACACACGCCACATGGCGAACACCCAGTGGGTAAGCTTGATCACTTGTCGCCATTTGATTGGTCCAATGACACAGAATCAATAGACAAAAATGAGAAACGAGAAAACCCAGAAGAACAAGAACTTAGATTTGCATTTTGCAGTCGAAGACAAAGCACAGAGACTCACAACCATTCGCCATGACTGCTCGCAAGAGAGCTTCTGCAAACCCATCAGTAAATGAACCTTCTCCGAAAGAAATTGACAAAACCCATCAAGCCAAATCCGTAACAACTGATGATCCGCCCATTGCGCCACCAAAAGCAGGTTTCATCTTCAAGCTCGCGCTGTTCTTCTCTGTTCCATATCTCTACCTTATCTTCTATCGCTACAAGATCGACCAAGAGATTAGAAGATCGATTCTCATCAATGCCGGACTCAGTCTCGCTGGCTTCTTTGTCACTCTGCGGATGATTCCTGTGGCTTCCAGATACGTTATTAGGCGTAATTTGTTTGGCTATGATATCAACAAACGGGGTACCCCTCAAGGCGCTGTCAAAGTGTAAGTGATTTCAAAACTATCATTGATTTAGCCATTTTCTGTACATGATTTTGTTTTTGTTTGCTAGATATGTTATTCAGACTGATTAACTCTCTGGGTGGGTTCTCGTTTTGATTTTTGATCAATGCTGTGAATCTGGCGTGTATTTTTAGTTTAAATTAGGTTACGGGGATTCTTATGGGTCAAGTAGACTAAATTGAGCTTAAGATCAAGAAAACAAGCCATTTGATGGACAATCTAATTATTATTGCTCTAAAACGTCGGTATGGTTATTAGCTTCATCAGATCTTTGAATTGGTTCATTGTCTCTTGTGAATGTAGTTTTATTTGGTTACTAATTTTGGGTCCTCAATGGTGCATCTTGTGCACAGGAGCATGGGAGGATATTGATCATTTGTTCTATAGCTATCAGTTTGTACAATTGATTTGGGGTCAGTTTTCGGACTCCTATCGGGTTTCTTTTGTTCGTAATCGAGATTGTAGTGCCGTGATGGAGGAGTTTGTGGTGTTCCCTCCTTTTAAGGATAAAGAGAAATCTCTTTGGCAGGCTTGGTCTTTTGTAGGTGTGTTTGGCTTGAAAGAAATAGTAGGATCTTCAAAGGGGTCGATCAGTCTCGGGACGTTCTTTGGGAACGTATTAATTAGGGGTTATTCGTTTGGTTCGGAGGCCGTTTTTTAGGTTTGGGATCTTCTTGTGCAGTTTGTCCTTTCGTATGTCCTTGTGTATCCTTTCATATTTCTCAACCGAAGCTCAGTTTCTTATAAATAAAATAAAATAAATAAACGAGGATAGAACAAAAAAAGCTGATTTTCTTTTGTGCTTTTGGATATTTACTTCTATAAAGAATACGTTATCAACACATGATGTGTTTTGAACTGAACATACCATTCGGTGCACTTTCTGATACTTGAACATGTTTTGCAGGCCTGAGTCGTTGGGAATTGTTGTCGGGATTTCCTTCTTGGTCGTGGCAATCGTGTTTCAGTACTTCAACTTCAAATCAGATTCAAATGTGAGCAACCTAGCTTATAAAAAATTTCACCATTTGAAGTTGGATTAGCCTATTAAAAAAATGCTCATCGTGTCATTGTTGCTGGGACGCTAACTTTTTCTGTTTCGTGGCCGTGGATTATATATGTTTTTCAAAGATTAAATTGTTAATAACGTGACAAATGCAGTGGCTTGTTGAGTACAATGCAGCTTTGGCATCTATTTGCTTTATGACATTGCTTGGATTTGTAGATGACGTTCTTGATGTCCCCTGGAGAGTGTGAGTATTTTCTACTCAGTTTCTCTCTTAAGTTTTCTTTTCATTTCTAAGAATGATCCTCTAGCATGATGCTGCTGTTGTTGTTCTAAATGAAATGGCTTCTTTTATTTGTTGTAAAGAGCAGGAAACTGCTATTGCCATCCTTTGCTGCTCTTCCTTTGTTGATGGCTTATGCTGGACACACGACTATTATAATCCCAAAGCCTTTGATTCCATACCTTGGAATGGATGTTTTAGATCTTGGTAAGATTATTTATGCATTAGTAGAGGTGGGATCCGTGAGCTCATGAATATGACATCGTATTTAGCAATGACATCGTACATACTGTTAATGGCTTGGAGAGCTCATGAATATGGCATCGTATAGTAGAGGTTCTTAGAGGTCTCGACCTATGTGTACCCAAAGAATGGATTAGCCCTAAGGAGTTGTTTTGAACGTCTTGGAAATGAGAGAAGAAATTTATACCGCGTAGACTGCGAGATCTCATATCAGTTGGGGAGGAGAACAAAACCTTCTTTATAAGGGTGTGGAAACCTCTTCCTAGCAGACGCATTTTAAAAACCTTGAGGGGAAACTCGAAAGGTAAAGCTTAAAGAGGACAATATCTACTAGCGATGGGCTTGGGCTGTTACAAATGGTATTAGCGCCAGACACGAGGTGATGTGGGAGCGAGGAGGCTAGAAGGGGGGTGGATTGGGGGTCCCACATCGATTAGAGAAGGGAATGAGTGCCAACGAAGACGTTGGGTCTTGAAGGGGGGTGGATTGTGAGATCCCACATCGATTAGGGAGGGGAACGAAACATTCTTTATCAGGGTGTGGATTGTGAGATCCCACATCGATTAGGGAGGGGAACGAAACATTCTTTATCAGGGTGTGGATTGTGAGATCCCACATCGATTAGGGAGGGGAACGAAACATTCTTTATCAGGGTGTGGAAGCCTCTCCCTAGCAGACGCGTTTTAAAAACCTTGAGGGAAAGCCCGAAAAGGAAAGCCCAAAGAGAACAATATTTGCTAGCGGTGGGCTTAGGCGGTTACATAGACGCCCCTAAGAACCTAGTAGACTACCATGACATCCAAAAATGAAAAAGGTAGCTATCAAGCCATTAACAGTATGTACGATATCATAAAAAAAATACGATGTCAATAGATAATTTATGCTAGAGATGGACTCCATGAGCTCATGAAGATGCTCATGAATATTATTTATGCATTTTCTCACAATTATTTATTAATTTCTACTAATTTGTGATTCACAGGATGGATATATAAACTTTATATGGGACTGTTGGCAGTGTTCTGTACAAACTCCATTAACATTCATGCTGGTTTAAATGGCTTGGAAGTTGGGCAAACGGTTGTCATTGCATTTGCTGTAAGTATTGAACAAGCTGCAGTGACGTGATCCAATTTTCTTTTCTTCAGCATGACATGTCTTACCAATTTTCCAGATCTTGATTCACAACATCATGCAAATTGGAGCATCGACGGATCTCGAGTACAAGCAGGCGCACACGTTTTCTATTTATCTTGTTCAACCCCTATTAGCCACATCGTTGGGCTTGCTTGCTTACAATTGGTAATAGATATATCATGCTGTACAAAATTTGTGGTTGTACCAGTTTTTGCTTTCTGATGGCTTGCTTGATTTAGGTACCCTTCATCGGTCTTTGTTGGAGATACCTACACATACTTTGCTGGGATGACTATGGCTGTGGTTGGGATTTTAGGCCATTTTAGGTGTGTACTTTATTCTAAGTTTTAATCTTTTCACATTTTAGGTGTGTACTTTGTAGTGTTACTCGAGAGGAAGTGATCACTTTGGCCTGTTACGTATTGTCGTTAGCCTCATGGTTTTAAAACGCGTCTACTAGGGTGAGGTTTTCACAACCGATGTGGGATCTCACAATTCACCCTAGGGCGAGGTTTTAAAACGCGTCTACGCGTCTACTAGGGTGAGGTTTTCCTCTCTCCAACCGATGTGGGATCTCACAATTCACCCTCTTGGGGCCTAGCGTCCTCGCTGCTGCACCACCCGGTGTCTGGCTCTAATATCATTTATAACAGCCCAAGCCTACCTCTAGTAGAGATTGTCTGTTTTGGCCCGTTACGTATCATTGTTAGCCTCATGGACGCGTCTACTAGGAAGAGGTTTCCACATCCTTATAAGGAATGTTTCGTCCCTCTCTTCAACCAATGTGGGATCTCACAATCCACCCCCTTGGGACCTAGCGTCCTCGCTGACACACTGTCCGGTGTCTAGCTCTGATACCCTTTGTAATAGCCCAAGCTCACAACTAGTAGATATTGTCCGCTTTGGCCCATTATGTATCGCCGTATCGCCGTCAGCCTCACGGTTTTAAAACGTGTCTACTAGGGAGAGGTTTCCACACTCTTATAAGGAATGTTTCGTTCCCTTCTCCAATCGACGTGGGATCTCACAGATGTGCTGCAACCCTCTCTAGAACTATGCCAATTTTCATTTATCTCTTCAAATTCTATCGTTTCTTTCTATCCAATCAGCCAAAGAAGATGGTTTTGGTATGACTCTACCAATGTGTCTGGCTCTGATATCATTTGTAACAGTCAAGCCTAAACAACTGAAATGTTGTGTACCTATTTCATGCTTCAATCATATCCACGTGAAAAACCTCCTCAATCGAACAACATTTGTTCGACGATACTGTTTCAAGGATTTGGCAGTTATGCAAAGAAATCCTGTCATGCCATACGTTCAAGTATTGGCGTTAATCGGGCTCGATTTGCATTAGTTCTTATCGTTTTTTAAGAAACCGAGCTTTTATGGAGAAAAATGAAACAAAGTACTAAACAAACGGATCCTATTTAAGAGGATCAAACTCATGGTTACGGTTTTCATTGCTGCAGTGAAACTCTTCTGATCTTCTTTTTCCCTCAAGTCCTTAACTTCCTTCTCTCACTCCCCCAGGTTTGATCCTCTCTATCTGTCTGTGTCTGTGTAAGACTTATCTGTATAAGTTCATCGTTAACGTGCGATATGTTTGTGTTTGCAGTTATTCGGATTTATTGCATGTCCACGTCATCGGTTACCTCGGTATTCGTTATCCTATCTCGCTGTTCTTCTAAAAAAAGACATCCTCCTTCATAATTTAGTGTTCTTATTATCTTCTTGCCCTCAGGTTTGATCCTCAAACTGGACTACTGACTGGAACAAATGATGGAACACTTGTCAACTTTTTCTTGCGAATATTTGGGAGAAAAACAGAGAAAACACTCTGCACCTACCTTCTTGTTTTCCAGGTGAAGATTAAACCATATTTAGCAAACAGAGTCTAGTCAAACGCTTCGTTATGTTTTGTTCTGTCTAATCTTCTAACGATCGTGTCGTCGAGCAGGGCGTTTTCTGCTGCTTCTGTTTCTTGCTGAGGTATTTGCTTGCTGGATGGTACAAGTGATGCAGCAGCAATACAATCTTGGGTTTGAAGCTTGTTAGAATCATGGGCGGTTCCGGTTTACTCAGCTAGAACCGAGTCGAAGTGCTGATGCACAATGGAAGAGTTTCGACGATTTTTCGAGTAGTTTGAGATGTATTCAGGAAAAGGTTTTAGTGATGAACCATTTTGTTTTTCTGATAGGCAGACCAGAAAATGAAATGCTGTTCTGCAAATGGTTTATGACTAACACGTACTGTATTTTGACTTGAGAGAAAGGGGAAAAATGGCTTGGTTTAGCTTAGAATTTTGTTTATCTTTGGTTGCATCACATCAACATTGGAAGCTCCATGCTGAGTTGGTTGAACGGGTGCCCGAGCAACTCCGACAACTTGAATAGAGTTCACAACCTAACTTAGCCTAACCCTCTATTTTTAAGTTGGGTTGGGTCGTTGTTTTTTTAATTTTTTTTTAAAATCTATTTATCTATCATGCATGTTATCGATAACTTAAATCTCATGAAGCTCAAATATCGAACATTTACGAACATTTACAAGTTACAACGCATTATTGGTATTAGTTACTAATGTCAAATATTCTTAATTTTTATAATAATCTTAATAGGAGGGTAAAGTAGGGTTGAGTTTTAACCTTATTTTTTGGTTGTTCGGGTTCATTTGACGACCCAACCCAAACCAAAAAAATATAACCCAATCCAAACTTTATGGTTTGGGTTGGATAGTTCGAGCGGGTTAAGTTCTCGAGTCCTTGAACAGCAATAATTTACGTTCACCGAGTATGGTTCCACGAAGATATAGACACAACATGAGAGCTCATTTAAAATAAAAAATTAGTGAGAAAATGTCCGCAATATAGTTGGAAGAAACTATGAACGATGAAAATGAGAGCTAAATTAAGAATTTAATGTGAAAATTAAGGAGTTTGAATCCACGCGCCTTCCCACTCTAATGCAACCTACTCGCCATTTCATACAAATTCTCCAAGTTGCTTCTCTAAACCCTCGTCAAACCCTCTCTTCTTCATCATGAACATCTCTTCCCTTGCTTTCGAGCCCACTTTTTTCCCCGCCACTAAATCCGCATCGCCGACATGCCGGAGACTCGTCTCTAGACGCCATCCAGCGCTCTTTGTATGCTGCTCTGCTAACCCCGCGGCGGCGGTTAGTTCGTCTGTGAGTGTGCCGGAGTCGGCAAAGAAGGACGGACTGAAGCGAATTGGGGAACTCAGTCAAGTTTCTGGAGTGCTGGGCTGCCAGTGGGGTGATGAAGGTAAAGGTAAACTCGTTGACATCCTGGCTCCGCACTTTGAAATTGTCGCTCGCTGTCAGGTACTCTCTAGATTTGATTGCTTTTATTTATTTTTTTTGTTTTCTTTTCTTTGGAGGGTTTTGGGGCTTAGATTTTTATCTTTTTTCTTTTGCTTCTGCTTTTGCATTTGGATTTATTGATTGACTTGTTAGTTTCTATTGCCTGTCAGCCTTGTTTTCTCCTGTTTCAAATTTCAGCCTCTCTGTTTCTTTAGTTTGACCTTTTCGTCTCCATTTCTTAGCTTTCTCTTTGTTTTTAAAGCATATAAGCATCATCTTTAATCTTGTGTTGCTCTATTTGTAATGGTGACAGCAAAAGAGGGCTTTTGGTGATAGATTGTCCAGCGTCCATTGTCGTGTTTTTATGTGATACCCTGATGTGAATGCTACTTTAGGTTTCTGAAAGATCAAACTGATTTGTAGGGTGGGGCTAATGCTGGGCACACAATATATAATGCAGAAGGAAAGAAGTTTGCTCTTCATCTCATCCCTTCTGGGATCCTTAATGAAAATACTACATGTGTTATTGGAAATGGAGTCGTGGTGCACGTGCCTGGTTTCTTTGAAGAAATTGATCGTTTAGAAGCAAGTGGAGTCTCGTGCAAGGGGAGGATCTTGGTTTCTGATCGGGCCCATCTGTTGTTTGATTTCCATCAGGAGGTGGATGGGCTAAGAGAAGCTGAGCTAGCTAAATCTTTCATTGGAACAACCAGGAGAGGAATTGGACCTTGTTACTCTAGTAAAGTGATTAGGAATGGCGTTAGAGTGGGAGATTTGAGGCACTTGGACACCCTTCCTCAAACTATGGACCTTCTACTCTCGGACGCTGCTTCGAGATTCAAAGATTTTAACTATACCCCTGAAGTTTTGAAGGAAGAAGTTGAGAAGTATAAAAGATATGCTGAGAGATTGGAACCATTTATCACTGACACCGTGCATTTCATTAATGAAGCCATCTCTTCGAATAAGAAGATTTTGGTTGAAGGCGGTCAAGCAACTATGCTTGACATTGACTTTGGGACATATCCTTTTGTAACATCCTCTAGTCCTTCAGCAGGTGGAATTTGCACTGGTCTTGGGATTGCTCCAAAAGTTGTGGGTGATCTTATTGGAGTGGTGAGTTTTTCTACTAAACTTTTCACGACATTTTTGTATATGCCTAGTGTTTTTTTTTTTTTTTTTTTTTCTGCTTTAATGATATTCAAG
>NW_019268554.1:1777182-1789248 GCF_002738365.1 Cucurbita moschata | reverse complement strand
TATATGCCTAGTTTTTTTTTTTTTTTTTTTTTGTCTGCTTTAATGATATTCAAGTATCATTGATCTTATTCTTCGGTGTATTAACGAAAAGCATGAGTGACAGTTTATATATTGTATATGCACACCCATAAGGTTCTCTGTCGATCTTTGCAGGTGAAGGCATACACTACTAGAGTTGGTTCTGGCCCATTTCCTACAGAGATCTTAGGAAAAGGAGGTGACCTACTTAGGTCTGCTGGACATGAATTTGGTACCACAACTGGTCGGCCTCGTCGCTGTGGTTGGCTTGATATAGTTGCACTGAAGTACTGTTGTCAAATTAATGGCTTTTCTTCTCTGAATCTTACGAAGCTTGACGTTCTTTCGGAACTGCCTGAGATTCAACTGGGGGTTTCTTATCAGACACCAGATGGAACACCAGTCAAATCCTTTCCTGCTGATCTTAGTCTTCTTGAACAAATAAAGGCAAGCATTACGCACTACTTTTCTTATTTGATTCTCATTTTCCCTACATTTTTTACGTGTTCTTTCATTGTTGCCTCAGTAAAAACTGTTGGGAACGCTTCGGATAATATGCTCTTTACTAAGATTTGCAAGATAAGACAATTCTTTGATGTTGTTTGTAGTTAGTATTTTGTTTCTGTAACTGTGTAGCAAGTTGTTTCCAATCATTTTCATGATAAATTAGGCATTCAAATTGTCTTAAATTGAAGATCTTGAACACCTGATTCTAAAATCCTAACAACATTAATTTAATTTTTCCCATTTGTCTCCTATGTGTAGGTGGAATATGAAACAATGCTTGGATGGATGTGTGACATCTCTTCAATAAGAGACTATTCTGACCTTCCTAAGGCTGCACAAGAATATGTATCAAGGATTGAACAACTTGTTGGCATACCTGTCCATTACGTAGGTGTCGGTCCAGGCCGTGATGCACTGTTATATAAATGATTCAGCTTGTCGGTTGATCCTTGACGATGTCGTTGGAGCTCCAAGTAAGGTTTCAGCTTGCACTGGTAGAGGAAATTCAACAATTTAACATAAGCATTTGAATGTGATATTTGTTGTTGAGGCTGTTGTAACATTTCCCATATGATTAGGAGAGGTTAATATAGGTGTTCCAAGAAAGGCTAATTAGCTTAGGAAATGGTATGGATTCAGATAGACCAAGAAGAATTACCATAGGCTCGAAAATAACGAGTTCGAATCGATTTTTGGCCACAATTTATGTTAAATTTATCTGAGTTGAAAATGAAGTGTTGAAATTTGATTTTGAAATTGATATTCTAGAAATCTAAACTAGCTACCCGAAGACATTTTTAGAAAGTTTGTGGATCTTTTCTTATTTAGGTAGTTTGATATAAACTTGTGATTTGAAATGATGCTCTTTTCCTTGGGCAGTATATATATCATATGGAGGATCATGTTCTTATTCACATGGATATAGTCCACAAGGCTTCTTCTGAATGAGTTAATGATTTGGTGTGTAATGGAGAAGAGAGCGGGGAGAGCTTTCTCATTGTTAGCTAAATTGGGCCCGAGATGAAGATTATATTCTGGTTTTTATCTTTGTCCAATTTCTCGACTTGCTCTATTTATAAAGATAAAACGTGACCCAATTTATAAACTCTTTTATAATTTTCTTTTTAAATTGCAATGACTTTGGCAAAATGCTTGAGAGAGATGGGGAATGCTTTTATAGGGATGCACGGAAAGCTTCCTTAGGACCGGATTATTATAGATTTGGTACCAATCGTGACATTTGAGAAGCTCATCTATGACTTACCCATCTTAGTGAGTAGACAGCTGTAGTGAGAATGATCGAAGCCATTTTAGATACGACTCAGGAGGAGCAGAAAATTGTCACAACCTAGACCTAGACCGGATTTGCTTTCCAGTCAGTTGAAATCCGCCTTTTTACAAACTGATTAGACAGGGAGAGAGCGCCACAAGGAACCTACATATATTTTTTATTTATTTATTTTTAAGAAGAGTAGATGTAATGTACGAGCGGTGATACCACTAATTGAATTAGGTGGTGATGTCCACTACAAATCCTTTGCTTCATAGCATGTCATTGTTATACACAAGGCTTATCTTGGGTAGGTTTTGGGCCATCTTTATCTTCCAAACGACCGTCTTTTGCCGTCCTATCACTAAAACTCATGACACCTAACAAGAAGAACAACATTCATCTCAAAGAATCTTTGAATCAAATGGAAGAAAAGGAAAATTTTGAAAGCAATCCTGTTCTAACAGTCCAAACCATTCAAAACCCTTTAAAGGCATGCCTTGTTTTCTCCCTCAAATCATTGTTTGTAGCCTACATTATCTATGGGTCGAGAAAGTTTTGATCATTGTATACTTATTTGAAAAATACGTAATTGTTACACTAATGTTTTGGAAAGATCAGATATGTCACTTCCAAGGAATCAGTCTCGTGAAGTGACGGTTTTGATATACTTTTTCAAATGTAGCACGTCTCTTACGAGACCTTTTTATTTTGTCTTAGAGCAATGATTTTTTTCGTGTTGTCAAAGAGTTATAACAGTAAAAGTAGATAGTTAATGCCTGATCAAAATCATCGAGGCATTTAAGAACAAAGTTCAAATCACTATCTAATTATCTATTATATATATTTTGGTTTTAAGGGTTTTAATTGACAAAGAGTATAAATGGGTGGAAAGAAAAGCAATAAGCATATGAAATATTCCATGGCTAAATAGAAATATTTTTGTAGCCTTTCAATTATGTGTAGCTAGTACTACTATTTAAGCATATACCTATATTTATTAGTTGTGCATGTCACATTCATGTGCAAAAAGAAAAAAAAATTGACACACATAGATGTAGAACTTATGTTTAGGTCCAATTTGAAGATTTTTTGGAAGACTTCCACGATGTTAATGTTTTGTGTTGAGAATTTGGAGATCTTGGCATGTATCAGTTCAAGTCCACCGCTAGTAGATATTGTTTACTTTGACTCGTTACGCATCGTCGTCAACCTCATGATTTGAAAATGTGTCTACTCGAGAAATGTTTTCCACTCCCTTATAAGAAATGTTTCATTCTCCTCTCCAACCAATTTGAGATTTTACAATCCACTCTATTGGGAGCTTAGCGTCATTGTTTGCACGCTACCTGATGCCTGGCTAACTAATGTGGGATCTCACATGACAAGATTGTAAACTAGTAAAGAGGGGTAAATAAATAAGCTGTAACCACATCTGAATGAGAGCGATCCTGTGGATAAGATGAAGTGAAAACAAAACATGTTGAACTGACCGTGTTGGTCAATGAATATAATCTTTACTCTCAAACGCAAGAAGTAAATAGCAAGAGATTGTCGGGAACATCAAGTGTCAAATATGAATTTCAAATCTTAATATGAATGATAGACATGATGCATTATATTATCTTGTGCACACCCTACAAATTCTATATTACTACAAATTCTATGTTACCATGAGTAGAGCAATTGAGATAGTGCATACTAGTTGTGCCTCACATTTGAAGAAAACTCTCAAAATGTCCTTTGATTCTCTATGAAGATACCTAAAACAACTAGGTGATACTAGCTCGTTTATGCAATGTCAACCAAAACCTTTTTTTTTCCTTTCGGTTAGAGTCCAAGACCACAGCTAGTAGATATTGTCTTCTTTAGGCGTTCTCTTTCGTGTTTTTTTTCAAAGTTTTTAAAACGCGTCTGTTAGGGAGAGGTTTCCATACCCTTATAAAGGAAGATTCGTTCTCCTCCCCAACCGATGTGAGATCTCACAATCTACCCCCTTAAGGTTCAGTGTCCTTACTGACACTCGTTCTCTTCGATGTGGGACCCCTCAATCCACTCTCTCTGAGGTCCAGCGTCTTTGCTGGCACACTGACTCGTGTCTATCTCTTTAGGGCCCAACTTTCTCACTGATATATCGTCTAGTATCTGACTCTAATACCAATAAAGTAATGTGAAAAAGAAAGTAGAAAGGAGATTTTGGGTGGGTGCCTAAAAGGGCCCTCTCCTGTTCATACACATTACATAGTTTTTGGTGTGCGATCTTGCTTTTGAGCAAGGGAAAGTTTTTGTGGCTTCCAAAGTCCTTTGCTTTTAGGTTCAAACACAGTTTGAATATTGGGCCTTTAGGATCTATAAGTGATACCTAACCCAATCTATTGATAGCACATGCTTTCCATATTCAAACAGTGAATGGTGACTTATCAAGCATCATGCACTAAACATTATATTCACCTTTTCTCAAAATTTCTAACATCATTACAGAAACCCTATCAATATAACCCATCTAACCATACATCCTAAACCCGTTTTCCTTTTATTAAATGTCACGACCCAATTTTTGAGATTTCGAATCACAGATTATGACTAAAAAGAAATAACAAAAGTATGCATAAAGTTTATTACAAAACGGGAATAGGGAACGAAATAAAAATTAATCAATAAACCCTAAAAGTACACAAGTGACTAAAGCCTTGAAATGACCCTCTCTGTGACTATGCAGATCCCGAATGCTCCCCACCTCGACCAACCGTCAGCGATCACCTGAAAAAGAAAGTAGAATCTGATGAGTACAAAAACTTTCAATTACCTATTTACTTGTATTCTCTAATCCCATCCTTATCCTAGTAAGTTACCACAAGCTTTTCTCTGGGCTCTAGGATATTCAGGTTTAAGTTCTACACCTATTGAGTTTCTGAAAAGGTCTCCAAGTTCCAAACAGTTCTCTTGCTTATATAAACTATATAAGACGAACGCATAAAATATAACGTGTTAAACATGGACCGAAAATATGAATGAGCCAAGTTGATATTCTTTTTGAAGACCAAAAGAATACAACGTTTTAGTCGAAGCAAGAAAGATAGTGTTGAAGAAACGTCTCTTCTTGCTGGTTGCCTAGCTCGAACAAATAAAAGAACGAGATGAGTAGACAACGCATGAAGGGTGGGTATACAAGCACTTAACGAAGAGGCTAAAAAGAAGTATGTAAAGGCTACCAAATAGCTTGTTTGAGTTGCTAGAGTAATGTGTGCATTTTCAATTGGAATTTGGCATCTTATCGTTGTAGATACCTCAAACTAGGCCTCTTTTCTTTCTATACTTGTGTTTGTTCAAGTGGGTTGTTTTTGACCAATCCATTTACTCATATGCTTTTGTAGACATGATATGAGTGCTTCAAACTCTCCCAACATGGTCAAACTTCATTTATGGATCTTCTACTCAAGATTTTGGTACAATCTTCATGTCGAGCATGTTTGAGAGGATCAATCCCTTCAACAAAACCGTGTTTGAAGAAGTTAGTTGGTCGAAGCTCATGCTAGCTTAAACTACGTCAATCGCCTCTTAGTTAGGAGGATTGAACTTGAAGCTTGTTGGGACACTTTGTTTATGTGAGATCTCACATCGTTTCGAGAGAAGAACAAGTACCAGCGAAGATATTGGGCCCTGAGGAGGGGTGAATTGTGAGATCTCACATTGGTTGGAGAGGAGAACGAAACATTCTTTATAAGAGTGTGGAAACCTCTCACTAGCGGTCGTATTTTAAAAATTTTGAGGGGAATTTGAAAAGGGAAAGTCTAAAGAAGAATATCTACTAGCGGTGGATTTTATTGTTGTTCGTTAGCTTGCTTCAATTATTGGATTCAAAAGAAAATTTTCCAATAATTAGAGTCAAGCATAGGCTTACCATAAACTTAGATGTGAAATTCTAGCCTTTTAAAAAGTCTTGTGTCTATACGTCATTGATTGGGAAACAAAAAAGACATTTATTGTGGTCGGTAGGGTTAGCCTCAGCCTCTTTGGTAGTTTACATTGGACTTATGCGGCTTAGCTCCCACATACCCCTCTAGGCTATTGTAGGAGGATATTGTAACGGCTTCAGTTCACGGTTAACCGTGTTGTCTTCTTTGAACTTTCTCTTAAGGTTTTTAAAATGCGTTTGCTTGGTAGAGGTTTTCAAGCCCTTATATAGAAGGATTTGTTCTCCTCCCTAACCGATGTGGAATCTCACAATTTACTTCCTTCGGGGTCCAACGTCCTCGCTAATACTCATTTCCTTCTCCAATCGATGTGGGACCCCCCCCCTTATCCATCCCCTTCGGGACCTAACATCCTTGCTGACACACCACCTCGTGTCCACCCCTCCTTTGGGACTCAGCCTCCTTGTGGCACACCGTCTTGTGTCCGCCCACTTCGAGCTCAACCTTCTCGCTAGCACATCACTCGGTGTCTAGCTCTAGTACCATTTGTAACGGCCCAAACCCACCATTAACAGATATTGTCTTCTTCAGGGTTTTCCTTTCCGGCTTCCCCTCAAAGTTTTTAAAACACGTATGCTAGGGAGATATTTTCACACCCTTATAAAAAATACTTTGTTCTCCTCCCCAACCAATGTGAGATTTCACAGATACATACATATACATAATGTTGATGAATCATGCTCGAGTACATTAATTTTAACCTTTGTAGAGTTTTGTCTACTTCTTTCAGAATTAGGTCAAAAGATGAATAGATCGGCTTGAAAACTGGGCTTTTTATCTCTTGTTTAGAGGCATGATTTCTTTCATGCTTCAACCCGTTTTATTTAGTGTTGAACTTTTTTTATCTTATTTGATTGATTTTTCCGATCTCTTATACTCGTGATTATGACCCAATTTGTTGTTTAAATGTGTAAAATCTCCACTATGAAGGGTTCTTATGTGAAGAAAATCACATGGTTGTTTAAATGTATTAAGTCTCCACTATGAAGGGTTCTCGTGGGCAGAAAATCTTGATCCACAATCACATGAGTGGAGGCTTAGGTGCCATAGCTACCATATGCCTTTTACTTCACTTTTCTCATGAAATCTTGTAAGCTTATGAAAATGAAACTTTCTTTTAACAAAAATATATAATTTTGGGTGAAGTCGAGCTCGGATTAACCAACCAGAACGCGCCATGTGGTGCACAATGAGCGCAACAATTGCTCCCCCAGGCACGTGGCTATTCTCGCGTGGGTGGTTCCTCCTCCATGTGTGAGAGGTATTTCTGACCAGTTCGACCTCTGTTTCATTGTTTTTTCACTCCCATTTTTACACTAACCCTAATTGGCTTGAGGATCTACTAGAGAAATTTTAGAAATTTTGGAGCTTCAACACGTTGAAAAGCAATCTTGAGAAAGCACGTGCCGTTTAAGTAAGTTGCCATACTGACTTTAGTCAAGTAATACCTATAGGGATCGCTAGGAGGTGCTAGCATGCGAGAATTCCTTACCTTAGGCGATTAGAAAATGCATGTTAAATTCTTTGGAAGGGCGTTTTTGGATGACTATGTGTTGTATGTATGTTATGAAAAATGACTATTATGCCCTCGGTTGAGATTCTCGTTAAACATGCTATTTTATGTTTTAGTGCAAAGCTAGAAATAGAATAAGCATGACTAGAATATGAGTGGGACAATACGGATGAACAAGCTATGTAAAACATAAAAATTACCAAAAATCGAGTGGTAAAGACATGCTCAGGAAGGAACACGTGTCATAAAGGAGAAAATCCAAAGAAGTCATTTTACTCGGTGGGACATGAACCGCAGCCTAGCATGCGATTACACAGAGGGATCGTAAGTAGTGTGAATGGTATCACTGGAGCCTCCATCTCCTATTTCTCCAATACACCATTAGCTTAATCAGTGACCTAGGTTGGATCCAATAATGCCCTTGTCGAGCAATAGGTATACAGGAGCAGTACCATCGAGCTTGACCTAGATCAGTTAAGATAGCACATCAAGGCGAATAGGAGCCCTTATCTTGGAGAAATAGTTAGGGGCCTTCCGTACAAGGCCTCTACATTATAAACTCGTTTGGAGAGAAGGCGAGGGACCATACAAGTAGACTCCATTGTGGAAGGATCGCTAGTTAACCTTACACAGAGATGTTTAGAGAGACACATCATATAATATATCGTGAGATTACACATCTACCCAAGATACCGATCTTTTGCTACTCGGGTAAAATATGTGACCAATAAAAAGATGAATTATTGATGGATAGAATTGGACTATTTTTTCCACATTAAAAGATGAATAAAAGGGGTGTTGGGATTCACAAAAAAGAGGGTGAAAGACAAAGGGACATGATAAGAGTGGAATGTAAGTATGAGGGGAAACATGATAAAAGTAATGCCTTTTTTTCACTTTAATCTTGTGTTCTTCTACTCTCCTAGGCGTTTTTTTAAACCCTCTTTTACAACCATTGTCTTTTTCTCCTCAACATGATGATGACGAGGACTCCAACGAGGATGATGTGGCAATGTTCCACGATGACATCAGTAGTCCTCGAAATGCTATTATATTCAACTCAAATCATAAACGTTGGATTATGTTAGATTTTTTTCAGTTGGGGTTGGGTTGAATTTTTGGAATACTGAAAAATTCGGTCGGTTTGCAGGTTTACATTTCTTTAGTTAAGTCAACTCAACCAACCCGAAATTAGGGTTACAACCTAACTTTACTCTACCCTACTTTTAAAATTATTACGAATATTAAGAATATTTGACATTTGTAACCAATGTTAGTGATGTACGGTTACTTGTGAATACTTAACAACCCAACCCAACCTAATCCGACCTGGGTTGAGAACTCTATTCGAGTTGCTCGAAGCACCAACTCAACCGATCTGGAATTTCAAGTTGATCCAAAAGATTTTTCAAACAACTCAATTTGATCCGTGTCCACCCCTATATTTAGGTTGATACGGATAATTGTATCATTAGTTATCCGAGCTAAAGATATGATCTTTATAAAAAGGTTGTGTAAATCAAGATTTTTTTTTTTACGCAAAATGCTTGAGATTCCTTCGGGATAGGGCAATATTATATATGAGTTAACATCTTTTTGGTCTGATGTCTTTTGACCTAACATGTTCTTCTTTTGGAATGCATGTTGGTCTCCCATTGAAGTGATTTGGTTCATATTTTTATGTCTTTTCTTGTGGGGTTTGTATGTTAAAAGTCACGTGTTTAGAGATAGGAAAGATTATAAGCTTCTTTTCATCGTGTTTGCGTTTTGAAATGCACTTCAAGGGCTTCGACAACACGAGTTTGCGTTTTGAAAACAAAAAGGAATATAAAGAATAAAGTATAAAACGAATTAGACTAAATCACAACATGAGTTTAGATTGGTGTAAGTAAAGAGCCAACTATGTTGTTCGAGTAAATTTCTACTAAAAAAAACTAGAAACTAGTTAATAGAGTCATTTTGTCGTGTTTCATCTTTCGCGTCAACAAATTCATAGTAGACTTCGTTATCTACATAATATGTTCGTTGAAGGAGGGGCCGATACAAAAGTATTTAGTAAATAGTTCATACCTAGTGAGATATCATATATAAGACAAAGCAAAAATCATGTCGTTTATAGGTATCCTAACATGCTTATCGAAAGTTAATAATAGGAGCATCATCTTCGACATACGTGAACAAGTAAAATAAAATAAAACTTGCCAAACACAAGAATTTTCGCATCATGCATGCTCGTAACACATGAATTTTGCACCGATGAGCTTCACTTAACATCATGTTTAGACCTAACCAAAGTTGTCCAAGACCTTTCGAGAAGTATAGACTCGTGACCAATGTTACCAAGGTCTTAACACTTCTCTACGAAGCTTGTCGTTCGACCTTGACCATTTAAACCCTAGGTCTTGAACATGACTATTTGTACTCAAGATGCATTGATGATTTTGCAGTGCATGTCGGCGTGGTTGGGCCCATAACCCACAGGTTCTAGGAATGAAACCTAGCTCTGAAACCATTTTTAATAGCCCAAGTTCACCGCTAGTAGATATTGTCAACTTTTATAAAAATTCAACCCAACGCAAATTGAAAAAACTTTAATCCAACTCAACTTTTATAGTTTGAATTAAATAGTCTGAATGGATCGAATTCTCAAATCATATTTGTGGAAGGATATTATGGTCGGTGGATTGTGAATGAGCAGGGGATCTAGGGTTTTGAAAGCCAGAAGAAGAAGAAAGATAAATTCATGATTCAAAATTTGAGAGTGAAAAAATGGGCATCATCATTTTTGTTGTTCTTATTCTTTTAGGGTTTGAAATTTATGAGCCATAGGGAAGATTGTGTATTATCTAAAACCCATTTAGAATCCAATTATATGACAACATTTCCAAGACCCTTTTGATTATTATATTGTTGCCTTTGTTTGTATTAAGTAGATTACTTTTTGTTCATGCCATCCCACTTTTGCCATTGTAATTACTCCACTTTTTCAAATCGTTCTACTGTCGTTCTTCCTCTTATCGATAAATATCTCTCAATCTCGATCATTTCTTTCACTTTCATTTATGAATATCTCTCTCGCAAAAGCCTGCTGCTCGATCATCTCTTTTAGTTTGTTCCTATATCTAACTACAAGCGATTTGAATTATACAATAACGTCTTACTCGAGTCATCAAACGTATAAAATTAATAAAAATATTGCTAAATGATAATATCTTAAAAACGATACAAACCCATAATTATCATCAAACATGACCTACACTTCTGAAAAAAGAAAAAGAGAATTTGTTTTGGTATTGAAGATAGATGAACGATCCATTTATAACCCACAAAATATTAGGGGTGTACATCACTAACATCCGAATAGAGTTCACAACACATCACTAACATCAGTTACAAACATTAGATAGTCTTAATTTTTGTAAGAGTAAGATTGGATTTGGCTGGATTGACCAAACCAACACAATGACAACCCACAAACCGAACCGACTTTTATGGTTTTAGTTGTACAATCCAAATTCGTTAGATCATCGAATTATACGAACACTTCTACAAAGTATTGTTTCTTCGAAATGTTTTAGGTTAAAGAATGAAGAGAGTACCGTATCAATAATATTCTTTTTAGGGTTTGAAATTTTGAAAGTAGATTGTGTTATTGATGCCAATATTTGAGACAAGAAAGTGAGTTAATAAGATAATTCTCTAAAAAAAAAAAACATATGATTTTCAAAGGGATGCTCATAAGGTCTCCCAATAAAGAAAAGGAAAGTGTTTAATAATATCCAAAATAGAAGGTTATGGGGCACATAATGCAACCCATTCTTATTATAACAACATTTTATACCCTTTTTTTTTTTTTTTTAGTGTTTCTTCCACTTTCTCTTCACAATTTTTTGTTCAATAAATATATTATCTCAAACTTCTTATATCCTTTCTCCACAAAGTACACACAAACAGGCCCCTACTTGCTAACACCAAACACCCAAATATTCTTGGGTGTATAGGACTGCCTTCACATGTGTATGCACCAAATATTCTTCCCTACCTTTCTTTTTTCGGATCAAAAGCTTACGTTCATTGAATTTTAGATGAGCTACTATTCATGTTTGTCAAAATCGATCATCAAAGACTGTTACGTTGTACCTTCGATCTCTTTTTGAAGTAGTACCGGATATTTCATAGTTTTGAACATGATCTCGAGACTTTTAACGGTCTAGTTCTTCATTATTTTGATGATTGATAACCACCGCAAATGTTATTCTATCCAAAATAGAGTGATTCTTAGTGCATAATACTTCCCCCGAAGAAAAAGAATCAGCTACTTTTCTAAAGAACTTCCAAACAGTTTAAATCTACTCTCTACCTTTGTTTTGAGACGATGAGTTTGAAAGAGAAGTGTACTAACACGAAAAACTGCTCAAGTTCACTGTTAGTAGATATTGTCCTCTTTGAATTTTTGTCCTCTTTGAATTTTTCCTTCTAGGCTTTCCCTCAAGGTTTTAAAACCTGTCTACTATGGAGAGGGTCTAGCCCTACACCAACCAATGTCTCACACCGTCCGGTAACCTGACTCTAATACCATTTGTAATAGCATAAGTCTACTGCTATCAGATATTGTTTGCTTTGATTCGTTACGTATCACTATCAGCCTCACAGTTTCAAAACGCGTATGTTAGGGAGAGGTTTCCACGCGCTTATAAAGAATGATTTATTCTCCAGGTTACAAGGATGTGAAAACCTCTCCCTAACAGACACGTTTTAAAACTGTGAGGCTGACAACGATACAT
>NW_019268554.1:1772055-1777177 GCF_002738365.1 Cucurbita moschata | reverse complement strand
AAAAAAAAAAACATATGATTTTCAAAGGGATGCTCATAAGGTCTCCCAATAAAGAAAAGGAAAGTGTTTAATAATATCCAAAATAGAAGGTTATGGGGCACATAATGCAACCCATTCTTATTATAACAACATTTTATCCCTTTTTTTTTTTTTTTTAGTGTTTCTTCCACTTTCTCTTCACAATTTTTTGTTCAATAAATATATTATCTCAAACTTCTTATATCCTTTCTCCACAAAGTACACACAAACAGGCCCCTACTTGCTAACACCAAACACCCAAATATTCTTGGGTGTATAGGACTGCCTTCACATGTGTATGCACCAAATATTCTTCCCTACCTTTCTTTTTTCGGATCAAAAGCTTACGTTCATTGAATTTTAGATGAGCTACTATTCATGTTTGTCAAAATCGATCATCAAAGACTGTTACGTTGTACCTTCGATCTCTTTTTGAAGTAGTACCGGATATTTCATAGTTTTGAACATGATCTCGAGACTTTTAACGGTCTAGTTCTTCATTATTTTGATGATTGATAACCACCGCAAATGTTATTCTATCCAAAATAGAGTGATTCTTAGTGCATAATACTTCCCCCGAAGAAAAAGAATCAGCTACTTTTCTAAAGAACTTCCAAACAGTTTAAATCTACTCTCTACCTTTGTTTTGAGACGATGAGTTTGAAAGAGAAGTGTACTAACACGAAAAACTGCTCAAGTTCACTGTTAGTAGATATTGTCCTCTTTGAATTTTTGTCCTCTTTGAATTTTTCCTTCTAGGCTTTCCCTCAAGGTTTTAAAACCTGTCTACTATGGAGAGGGTCTAGCCCTACACCAACCAATGTCTCACACCGTCCGGTAACCTGACTCTAATACCATTTGTAATAGCATAAGTCTACTGCTATCAGATATTGTTTGCTTTGATTCGTTACGTATCACTATCAGCCTCACAGTTTCAAAACGCGTATGTTAGGGAGAGGTTTCCACGCGCTTATAAAGAATGATTTATTCTCCAGGTTACAAGGATGTGAAAACCTCTCCCTAACAGACACGTTTTAAAACTGTGAGGCTGACAACGATACATAACGGACCAAAACGAACAATATCTCCTAACGGTCGTTCTCTCTTCAACAACTCAACCACTCTCATGGGCCAGTCTTCAACTTTCAAACAAAGGAATAATAATAATAACAAAGAGAATATTGGGGCAAGTGATACTGAAATTAGAATCAATGCTATCCAATCAAACAATGGAATCAATTTTATAATCTTGATATTAACATACCCTCAAAATTCTTTATCTAAGCCTCTTCCTCCTCCTCCTCTTTTCAATCCCTTCCTTTTCTTGGGCCACTACCCTCCTTATGCAGATCACATGTCTATGGCCCCACCCCTTCCCAATCTTCTCTCTCTCTCTCTTACCCTCCATTAGAAGTTTGATGATGAAGCCACATACCTTTTAAGTCCACAAAAAAGCTAAGGAATCATCACATGCAGTAAATTGAGCTTTCTTTGCTGCTGCTGCTGCTGCTCTGCCCTCATTCCATCTACATATATCTTTCATCTTTCCTTTTCAGACACTTCTTCTTCAGCACCTAGAAAGGAAAAAAAACAACTTTTAGTCCCTGAATCAAAGAGAAACATACATCAAAATCTAGATGCAGTTCAATACAATTGAGAGAATAACAAAATATTGACCATCACTGTTTGAATAACCTTTTGAAATTTGTAATCAAGAACACAGTGAATGAAGAGATTTAAGAACAGACGTACAAGAATCGACGGTCTCTACGTTCGATTTTTATTTCCCCTTTGAAATATGTTTATTTGTCTACCTTCAACATAGCTATCGTGCTTATTCTATTTACTTTTTCTAAGAACTACTAATGAGCTAGTTCACGTGCATATGTATTGAGTCTTTGACCTTACAAAGATCGGCATCGAGAGCCCCTTACGATGGTTTCGACCAAAATTTGTAGTAAGTAATCTAGATTGTGCTTACCCTTTTAAGCTTTTGATGGTTTGATCTCATATCTATACCATAACGATAAAAATCGACAAACGAACATATACAAAGCTAAATATGAACATGTAAGAAATTCATGAAAATTATATAGAAAGAACTATATAGCTCGTTGGTAAGAGCTGTCAAAGCACAATCTATACTCTTCTGAAGAAAAAATGAAGTGGGTCCAAGATATCTGACTCCTCAGACACTCAGCTTGAAGAAGCATGAAACAGAGTAGGGGCCAGCCCGCCATTCACTCTGCAATAGAGAAATTGAATTCAAACTGTACCATATATGAACAGCAGACAAAAAGTGAAAATTCAGCCAATTACAGTGGTTTTGCAGCCGCATTCAGTGTGTAAAGAAGACAAACAGTGAATTTTGACAAGATTGGAATAAGGAGAAACATAAAATCTTTGCTTCATGCAGTAAAAACACCACTCTGCACCTTCCTCAATTAATGGTCAAGGTGATTTTTGTTTTCTTTCACTAAAATTTGGTTGAGAACTGTTCTTCAGAAAGTGTCAATCGAGAAAAGGAAAAGGAAAAGGAAAAGGAAATATTTATGTTTTTGCTTTTGCTTTTGGGCAGTTTTTTTTATCTCCTCTGTTTTTTTTTTTAACCTCAAAAAGGTGAACCAAAAGAACTACTGGTAGCTAGCTCGCCCAATGCCACCAACTATATGTTTGACTATGCTGCCCAAGAACTTCTTTAAATTCTCTTTCATTCCACTTCCTTCCTTAGGCTTTTCTGCACCTCTCCTTTTGCTCTCTCTCTCTCTCTCGCTCTCTCTCTCTTATTCTTTCTATCACTCTTTCTTTCTCTCCTTAAGGAAAGATGGGGTCGCCACCTTCTGGCTTCATCAAACAAAGCATTATTTTCCTCAAGTTATACATAATTCTATACATTAGTTGCATACCTGACAGCACCAACCACCTTTTTGCAGCCCCAACAATTCCTCCTCATTTTGGTTCCTCTGATATATCCTCTTATGAACTGCAAACACTGGAATTGGATGGATACCTCAGCTTTGACAATAATCATAAAGCAGCAACAGATTTTGGAAACAGATACAATTTATACCCATTAGCTGTTTTACATCCAAAATCTGTGTCCGATATTTCGAACACGATAAACCATATTTTCAGTATGGGATATGCGTCCGACTTGACGGTTGCAGCTAGAGGCCATGGACATTCCATCCAAGGTCAAGCTCAAGCATATAATGGTGTAGTTATCAATATGGAATCATTTCAGGGGCTAGAAATGAAAATAAATGCAGGGGAATTACCTTATGTGGACGTTTCAGCTGGAGAGCTGTGGATAAATATCCTGCATGAAACTCTTAAACAAGGGCTGGCACCAAAATCCTGGACAGATTACCTGCATCTTACTGTTGGAGGCACCTTGTCAAATGCTGGCATTAGTGGGCAGGCCTTCCGGCATGGACCCCAAATCAGCAACGTTTATCAGCTCGAAGTTGTCACAGGTAACTTTCATGTAACATCGCTAGTCATTTCACAAAGAAACAACTATTTCTTTCCTGGTAATGTTCTAGTTTTTTCAACTCATTGATCTTAATAAAATGTTTTAAGAGTATTGCTTCAACTAAACGCATTGCAGGAAAAGGGGAGGTGGTTGCCTGTTCAGAGAATCAAAATGCAGACCTTTTCCATGCAGTTCTTGGCGGGCTTGGACAGTTTGGCATCATAACAAGGGCAAGGATTTCCTTGGAAAAGGCACCAAAAATGGTAAGGCCATATTCCATCTATTTCATTAAAGCGAGGTACACAAATTATGAAACACAATCCATCACTTTTGACAGGTAAAATGGATAAGAGTACTTTACTCAGACTTCTCCAAATTTACAAGAGACCAAGAACATCTAATATCATCCAATGATCAATTTGATTATATTGAAGGATTTGTATTCATTAATAGAACTGGTCTCCTCAATAACTGGAGATCTTCTTTTAATCCCCAAGAACCACTGCAAGCCAGCAAATTCAATTCAGATGGAAAAGTTTTCTACTGCTTGGAAATAGCAAAGTACTTCAACCCAGATGAACTTGACTTTATAAACAAGGTGAGGAGTTTTGCCATCTAAAAACAAAAACAGCCCCATAAAACACTGCTTGCTAACTTATTTCTCTTCTAATGCAGAAAGTTGAAAGCTTATTGACAGGATTGAGCTATATTCCATCCACCCTCTTCACATCAGAAGTTACTTACCTGGCTTTCCTGGACCGTGTCCACGTCTCCGAAAACAAGCTACGAGCTAAAGGCTTATGGGAAATTCCTCATCCATGGCTAAATCTACTGATCCCTAGAACCCAAATACACGATTTTGCTCAAGAGGTCTTTGGTAACATCCTCAAGGATACTAGCAATGGCCCCATCATAATCTACCCAGTTAACAAATCCAAGTAATTGCCTCATAACTTATTCATATATGAAAACTTTGTTTTTATCATGTTCTCAGTCTCATTCTTCATTACTTTTCATTGGTTCAGATGGAACAACAAAACATCATTGGTCACTCCAGAAGAGGAAGTGTTCTACTTAGTGGCTTTCTTATCTTCTGCAGTTCCATCTTCCATAGGAACAGATGGGTTAGAACACATTTTAGCACAAAATCAAAGAATTTTGGATTACTGTATTGAGTACCTCCCTGGTGTCAAGCAATACCTCCCCCACTACAGCTCCCAAGGAGAATGGAGAGCTCACTTTGGGCCTAAGTGGCAGACTGTCTTGCAGAGGAAATCAAAGTATGATCCTTTGGCAATTCTTGCTCCTGGCCAGAGGATATTCCAAAAGGGGATTTCCTTCTTATGACAGTCCTATCTGAATAAGCAACTCATAACAAGTTCCTTGAAAAACTGTAAATTAATGAGAAACCACATTATGTTGCTAGGGATCTCATCAATTATCAGAAAAATAGAACAAACAAACACCCTAATATCATGTGGAATCAGAAACTTTAAGCCAATGCCCTGTTGCTTGTCCCCAATAATAAATGGGACAGTCCTGTTCTACCCATTTCTTATGCATTCATCTGTATATATACATATGCAATGAAGCTGATTTTCTTAAAAAAAAAAAAAAAAAAAAAAAAAA
>NW_019268554.1:1751080-1771587 GCF_002738365.1 Cucurbita moschata | reverse complement strand
TTTTTTAAAAAAAAAAAAAAAAAAAAAAAGAAAGCCATCCCTCTATAATCTAGTTTTCATCTGCATATTTAGGATTTTTTGATATGCAAGCATGGGACCAAGCATTCTAGTTCTTCAAATTCTGGAGATATCAAAGATTTGAACACACAACCTCCGCCTATATCATCCCTAACAATCGTATTCCGATCTATGCAAATTATGTTGGCAAAGCTATAAATTCTCACATACGAAACACAGCCATACTTCATTCAAAGCATTTGAAATTCATTCCCAACAATCTCTTCTTATTCTCAACTTTCCCGTTTTGATACAGGAAAATCAAAACGACCCATGAGAGAATACCGATCGCCCTAGATTGCAAATGAAGAGTAGTCGATTGTAAAGAAAGAAAATGGAAAGATAACAGTAAGCTCATAAGATGGGCTGATCCAATATGATCCAACTCTGGCGAAAATGAAGCCCGGTTGTACAAATTTTTCAATGGAAATGTTCAGAGCACGGGATGATGGAAGAACAAAATTGGGTAACATTTTGATCTTCGAATAGAATTTGCTTGCATACCCACTAAAAGATTTTGATTGAACGTGAATGGAACTAACAGGAGATTATTCGTTGTTGGTAAAGATTAAAATTCAATGCATAGACCGGACCCTGAGATGGGAGGAGTATTAGGGTACCTTCGGTGAATCCTTGGAGTGATTAGACTCGCCATGTTAATTTTGGTGGTCAAAGAAGTCTAATCATCTTAATTTTGGTGGTCAAAGGTAGTAATGATGCAAAGAGTTAGTGGGGGTATATGTTTAGCTTAGCCTTTTCCCATCTAGATTTAGAGGGACAAGGGTCGAAGAAGCTCATCTTAGTTCTTGCCTTCTATTTCAATTTGATTAGGGAGCAAGTCGAGGTCAGATTGAACATGGAGCAAGTCGAGGTCAGATTGAACATGGAGCAAGTCAAGGTCGAAAGGGGAAGCTCATATTTGTCCTTGCCTTCCAAGTTAACTTTTGTCCGTTCTCCTATTTCAATTCTTTCTAATTTATTTATTTCCATGCGAAATTACTATAAAAAAAAAAAAAAAAAAAATCTCATTTTTAATATACATTTTCTAAAATCTATTTTCATTAAAAAAAAAAAAAAAAAAAAACCTCTTTATAATAAATTTAATAATATTTCAAAAGCATAATGGATGTTTGTCTGCGGTAAGACTCGAAAGTGTAGGATCAACCGAAATAAGATAAAAATAATGAGAGAAAGGGTGGTCTCCACATAAATATTACAAAACATTTATTAGTATATTAAAAAAATTATTTACATTTTTTGTTAAGATTTTTCTAGAATAATCATTGGTATAAGAATATGGAAGCATAAAATGAGCATAAATTATGGGGGGAAAAAAATATGGAAATCTTGCTCTGATCTCATAGTGATTGTCAAAAAAAAAAAAAAAAAAAAAAAAGAGGCACCACCCAAAATTTATCTAGCTGCTTGGGCCTGTGCATGCTCTAGAAGTTGGGTCACTAACTTGTAAGTACGCCCAGATAATGACTTCGTGTGGTCGATCAATTGCTCATGCCTGAAAACGAAGCGTGTCAATTTCATATTAACAATTATTACCAGACAAAAGTTCTACAACCTCAAACTAATTGAGCCAAAACTAAGTCCAATTATAAGTTTTGGTCCTTGTAAACTTTCAAATTTTTGAAATTTTTCTCAAAGTTTAAGAACTTATCAATCACAAGTAAGAAGGATAGAGTTTTTCAAATGCCTAGCAGACCCAACCCTGAAAATTCAAGGATCAAAATTTCATTTCACTAAGAACAGTACTCTGTGGCAGTAATCTAAGAGTAGTAAACATTTCCCAGATATAGGACGGACTGTGGGCGAAGGTTGAGAAAACGAAGGAAAAAACTTACACATCAGGCTTGTTCGTTTCCATTATAACTGTTCCCGTCTTTGAATCAATCTTCGCATCAAGCTTTGACGTGCGCACGAGATTTACAATCCACTGCTCAGCTTCCTCATAATTCAAGTTCAACTTTTCAGCAAGGACGCTGTGCCATAAGTTACCAGCACTTGAGATATAACAACGAAAAGAACCAAGAAAAGTCACAAGTTACAATGACAGAAGATCTACAATAATGGTCAGGAAGTATTGTTTTACCAATCCAAATCCTGAGAACTAAGCTTTATACATTAGAGAACCTCATTATTTGGCAGCACTAAAAGAGAGGATTTAGAATCAGATCTGTTACTAAACTGGCTGGAGGCAGTCTTACTAGACGCATAGAGTAAAACCGTTTTCTTCCTCCTTTGCTCCCACCCATTTTCAAGTGATAAGAATGAAGAACAGAGGAAGTAAACACAAACGAGAAACAAAGATGAGCTTCTCAAATTAGATATCTTAAAATTCATCTACAGTTCTAATCAATACAATTTGTATGATATAAATTTCAAACTCCCAATGAATATTGTTGACACCCGTTTGCAAACTTAAGCTCCTAAAAAAAGTAAAAAGGAGAGAGTACTGTAAACTCGTAGAGTAGAAACCACAGACAAGTTTAAAAATGCTGAGAAGGTAAGCCAAAAGTCTTTTCTCTTGATTACACAGCTAGCTACCATTCGTTAGTTTCCACAATTGTCACAGAAAATGTGTAAATATACAAGCATGTTATTTGCTCAATGCATGTTCAATGCTATCATCAGGATTTTGACCCTCCAAAATCTTGCATGATATACACTTTTCTATCGTACGCAAGCAAAGAGTAGCATTATTCACCCAATAAATAACTATCAGTAGATAACAAATTTTAAGAGAGAATGAATAAGTATGCACCTCATATCAATACGCTGATGTATTCTGCAGAAAGTCTCAAAGACGAACAGACGAGCAGTTTCCAAAAACTCATCTCTCAAAGGAACGGTGGAAAGGTTACCTTCTTCAATCCTCTTTCCTAGGAAAGGATCGTTCAATATAACCTACATTGAGGACAAGTGGTAAATTATGCCTTGAAAACACAACAGAATTTTAAGAATTGACAGCATTTATCGTTCACGACCAGCTAAGATTTTGTAACCAAACCGTCCGAACCCCACCTCTTAAACAATGAACAAAAAGCACCATTGGAAATAAGGATATACTCTCTAATTACTCGTAAAGAAAAAAGAATCAGGAAACTTACTTCTTCGCACTCCCTCATCTTCTTTTGTGCCCCATCGAAATCATAATTGACATACACACAAGTCAAAAACTCTGTGATGGGATCATTATAGGAATATTGTTCCTGCTGAATAACCTTGATAAAATCTTTGAATTGTGGCCGCCGCCTTTTGTTAACAATGAAAGCAGTGGCCAAATAGCGTAAAAGATGGGGAGCATTGGTTTGAATGGCATTTAAATACCTACAGAATAGAAAAGTATCACCTCATTAAAACAACAGGGAAAGGCCTGAATTAACTCATCACTCAGATGGATCCTCTATTCTTAATTCATGTCACAAACTTATTTTCATGTTTTACTGTTAGACATGGGCCCTCATTATGAATATCCACATCCATTATCTCATCTACATAAGGGCATGTTTTTCATTTTGTCTTCCATGACCTTATCATGGAGAACATATGAAGCATTATTTTTAAGAGGCTCCAATCAAGCAAAATGAGCCCTAAAGGAACTTCTTTTTTTTAAGAAGATGTCTTCACATAATTAAGAATTGCAGATAATTAACTTATCAAAACAGGGAAGAGTACTTCTACATGTATTATCAATAAAAAGTAGTGAGAACAGGCAAGACCCAGTAGACTTACTTATCTTGATTAAACAGGTCAATTATCTGTGTTCTTCCATTGTCGTGATTGAAAAATATGAAGAGGCTCCAATGCATCAACCATATTCTGCCTTGCACTTGTTTCATAGATGATGAGAAATTCTTCATTAGGCATCACAAGAAAGAAAGTCAGTAGAGCGATGGCATATATTGTACACACAAATAAAAAGAGCTAGATAGATCACCCCACCTTAGAGTCGATAATCTCTTTCAAACGATTAAGCTCCTCTACAGCAATATCCCAATTCTGCATTAAAATTTCAGCTGCCAATTTTCCCCATAGAGCACTCAAGCTCCTTTCACTGTCTGTGCATAAGGCTCTGTACTGATAGAGATAGTCAGCAGCACCAGAGTAGTTCCCACACTCGAACTGAAATTTGGCATATTGGTATAACGCTTCTATTTGATCTGGACCAATCTGGAAATAGGTTTTTACGAAACCCAAAAAGCTAATTCAATAACCACTCTCAATACTAAATGTAAAGTTAAAGAACCCCCAAACCAATCAAATGTAATAAGAGCTTTATGCAAAAGGAGCTAGGGCATAAAGAAAGAACATAAATAGCAGCACTGAGCTTCAACCAAGATGATATTACATCCGAACAAAGAATTGA
Organism: Cucurbita moschata; assembly: GCF_002738365.1. NCBI lineage: Eukaryota > Viridiplantae > Streptophyta > Magnoliopsida > Cucurbitales > Cucurbitaceae > Cucurbita > Cucurbita moschata. The sequence continues at coordinate 1,767,152 of NW_019268554.1, read as the reverse complement.
ACGTTGTTTATTGGAGAAAAGGCATTAGTACAACAGAAAATAAATTGTAATTCTGAGACCATGAATGTACCTGATAACGATCATTAAGCATTTGAAGATTGTACTGCTTATCAGCCCTCAGTTCCTGAACAGCAGCCGGATTCTGCAGAAAAGCAACAAGTGGCGCCGCGGACTCCTCCAAAGCCTTAAGCCTCGTCACCACTTCCACCCTTCTATCCACCATATCTGCACCAATCCCATCACAAACACGTCAACATACAAAAAAACAAGCAACAAAATAAAATAAAAAACCAAGATATGGCCATGCCTTGAGGAACATCGTCGGTGTGATACAGCGACTTGTGAATGTCCATGGCGTAATCAACCATATTGGTCCTGTTGAGAAGCTCGATTTTGGCCTTGAGGATCTGCTCGTCATGGTAAAACTGCCTCTCTTGAAGGAACTCGAGGAGAGGGAAAACAAGATGACGGTCCAAATTTGGAGCGATTCGCGGAGTTAGATCGTACTCCGCCATGGGAGTGTTGATTGTGCTTGATTATTGAGAATACAGAAAGCAAATGGTTTTGAGAAGAAATGAAGATAAAAACCCTAATCGGCCAATGGAACAATTCTATGCGAGTCAGGTTTTGGGCGGCATTTCTTCTTCTTCTTCTTCTTCTTCTTCTTTTTTTTTTTTTTTTTTTTTAATTTTATTTTATTTTATTTTATTTTTCTAATACGTCGTTTGTGTTGGGTTGGGCTATGCCGTGCTTGGTCCCCCGACAGGGTGGAGGTTCCATAGGGTCACATTGTGCGGCACTCACTTTCCAACGACAAGTGAGCTAAGCTAATTCGTTCTTGCGTCGCCTACGGCCAAACGACGTATGCTCGAGCCTCTAACCTCAGTTTTAAGAGAAGGTTTTAGAAAACGAGGGCAGAAAGAGATTTTTGAAAGAAACGTTATATAAGCAAGCAAGAGAGAAATAACTACGGTTCACAGTATATAACCTTGGGTAGGGAGAAGTTGACAACTAGTCGTATCACCCTATAGTATGTTATGAGGCATTTCATGTCTAGCAGACCTAGACATGATATTTCTAAAACGTCATACTTCCTGGAAATACAAAAGTAAAACACTGGAATATGAAAAGACATAAAGGGTTTGGCTTGTCATGGGCATGCGGCCATGGGCAACACGCCTTGGACAAGCATGATCGTGACATCCTCCCCCACCTAATTGGTTGACGTCCCTGTCAACAAACTACTTTCAAATCTGGTGATATGGGTGGCGACGGAATCCAGATCTTCGATGCATTCCCAGCTGGTTTCCTCTGTAGGGAGATTCTTCCATTTGACAAGGAATTCACGAATCGTCCATACGGGTCTTCCTATCTTCCTAACCCTGTTAGCTAGGATCTCCTCTATTTCTTTGGTGTCTCTTTGTTTCAGATCGATGCCCGGTCTCGTGATTACATTTCGCTGGTCGTCGTCTGGGTTAGGGTGGTAGGGCTTCAAGTTGCTCACATGAATTACTAGGTGGATTTTCATCCATGTGGGTAGCGCAACTCTGTAGAAGGTAGCCCCGATCTTTTTAAGGACTTCAACCGGGCCTTCATATTTTCGAACTAGTCTCTGGTTCTTTCGTCTGCGAAATTTGATATGCTCTAGTCTCAACTTGATGAGGACTTGATCTCCTGCTCGGAATTGGAGGGAGCGACGCTTCTTGTTCGCCCACTTCTTCATATGCTTGGAACCTTTTTCTAAATATGTCCGGGCTATATCTGTTGTCTACTTCCATTCTCTTGTGAAGTTTTAAGCTTGAGGGTTTTTTCCTGCATAAGAATGATTAATAATATGGGGCAAGACCGGTTGTCGTTCACTTACAATTTCGAAGGGACTTTTTTCCGTAGACGAGTTCGTTTGACAATTGAAACAGAATTGGGCGACATCTAGCAGTTGTATCTAATTCTTCTGGCGACCGTCGACGAAGTGACGTAAGTATTCTTTGAGCAACCAGTTGAACCGTTCCGTCTGTCCATCGGTTTGAGGATGATAGCTCGAGGAGATGTTTAAAGTCATTCCCAAGAAGGCGAATAATTCAGTCCAAAATGTGTCAATATATGTATCATCCCTATCACTGATGATGCTCGACGGAATGCCCCATAACTTTACAACGTGTTTGAAAAATAGTTGGGGCTGTTAGTTCAGCCGAGCATAATTTGGGAGTGGGGACGAATGTCGCATATTTCGAGAACCGGTCTACAATAACCAAGACGGTGTCATACTCCCCGACTTTTGGGAGGTGTGTTATGAAGTCTAGAGACACACTTTCCTAAGGCTTTATTGGCACAGGTAGAGGGTTCCAAAGAGTCTCGAGACTTTGACTTTCTCGACTTTGTCCTGTTGGCAGATGAGGCATGTCTTGGTGTACTGCATGATGTCGTCCCACATATTTGGCCAGAAGTACCCCTTTTTTATCGGGGCATATGTTCTTTGCCACCCAGGGTGTCTGGCCCATAAAGTATCGTGACATTCCTAAATGAGCTTCTTCCTCAGTTCTCCCGTTCTTGGGACATATAATCTGTTTCCTTTAGTCATTAGAAGGTCTCCCTCGACCCAAAATTGTCGTGTCTTCCCAACTTTAGCTAGTTCGACAACGGCTTTGGTCGATGGGTCTTTATGTAAATGTTTTTTGATGATGTTGTGCATCGATCCATCGATCTTACTTGAGTGAATAAGGGCTAACATGCACAGGGCCGCTGCTTGATTACTCTTTCCTACCTTGTGTTCAAATTTGAAGTCAAATTCAGCCAACGACTCCTGCCACTGGGCTTGTTTTGCCGTCAATTTTAGTTGATCGAAGAAGTGGCAAATGGTGCTGTTATTCGTCTTCACTACGAACTGTGATCCCAAGAGATACTGTCTCCAGACTCGTAGGCAATGGACCACAACCAGCATTTCTTTTTTGGAGACAGTGTATCTCCTTTCAGCATCGTTGAGCTTTCGACTTTCATAAGCGATAGGGTGGCCTTCTTGAATAAAGACATTGGGCAAAGTCGGAAGCATCTGTCTCTATTTCAAACGACTTTGTAATATCTATTAACCCAAGGACAGGACCCCTCGTCATGGTTGCCTTCAAATCTTCAAGGCCATTTGACATTTATTTGATCACGACCAAGGGTGGTATTTCTTCAGGAGCTCTATTAATGGGGCGACTCGTCATGAAAACCCTTCGACGAACCACCTATAGTAGTTTGTCAATCCTAGGAAAGATCGCACATCGGATACGGAAGTAGAGATTTTCCACTCTTGGATAGCTTTTATCTTATCGCTATCCATACTAATCTCTCCGCAACTGATGACATGTCAAAGAAAGTTGACACATGTTTGTGCGAAGACACATTTTTCTTTCTTGACGTACAACTGATTTTACCGCAGCTTGTCAAACACTAGCTTTAGGTGCACCTTGTGTTCCTCTAAGGTTGTGTTGTATATAACTATGTCGTCGAGGTAAACTACAACGAACTGATCCAAGTATTCGTGGAAAACCTGGTTCATTAATGCGCAAAACGTAGCTGGGGCATTTGTCAAGCCAAAGGGCATTACCAGGAACTCGAAGATCCCATATCTTGTTACACACGTTGTCTTGGGCTCATCCCCTTCGGCGATACGTACTTGGTAGTACCCTGATCGTAAGTTCAACTTCGTAAAGTATTTGGCCCCGTGAAGTTGGTCAAACAAGTTGGATATTATTGGTAGTGGGTATTTGTTACGTAGTGTCACCTTGTTTAAGGCTCTATAATCTATGCACAGACACAACGTCTCATGCTTCTTTTTCTAAAATAGTACGGGGGCTCCGTAAGGCGCCTTTGCCGGGCAGATGAATCCTGCAGTCAACAACTCATCTAGTTGTTTCCTCAATTCGACTAGCTTAGGGGGAGTCATCCGGTATGCGTTCTTCGCTGGGGGTTTAACCCTGAGGAGGAGTTCAATTTCGTGATCAATGTCTCGACGGGTGGTAGTGTTTGTGGTAAGCTATTTGGTATTATGTCAGCATAACTGTCTAGTACCTCCTTGATTTCGCTTGGAATAGTTTCCTCAGTGGTATAGCCATAAATGTAGGTTCCTCTCGTGCGAGTCCTCTTTTCAATTGTATGGCCGAGATCATTCTAAGATTACCTGGTTGCTTGATGCTTGCAGGTATTGCTGTGGGGTTGCGGTCGGTGATCACCAAGCATCTCGCCAATGGCATTGGGATAACTTTGTGTTCTAGGAGGAAGTCCATCCCAAGTACCACGTCGAAGTCGTCCATGCGAACCACGACAAGATCCAACTCTCCTGTCCAAGCCCCTAATTTGAAGGGGACTCTTTTGGAAACTCCCACAATAGGCAAGGCCTCGGAGTTGACAGCTTTCATTTTTTCGGGGTCCTTTTCTATGGTGAGTCCCAATCTTCATGCTTCTTGATCGTGAGTCGCTCCTAAGTCTATCAAGGTGCTCTTGTTTGGTCGAGAGTTTATTGTCGCATCTACGAACATGAGTCATTTCTCTATTATCTCCTTTGCGTCGACCTTCCGTTGGAGGGCTGACAAGAATTTAAGCGCGCCCATTCGGGGGTTCTCTTGATCTTCCTTCTTGTTTGGCATAGTCTCGACTCCTGTGTCGTTGCTCTCTTGAATGGACACTTGGAGTGCACTGAGAGAGGCTCGATGAGAACAATAGGATAGTCTGTGGAGGCCTTTACACAACAGGTATTGTAAAAGTGTCGTCGGGTGGTTCTTTTGAGGGTAAGGTCCTCGAGATGTCCCCGCTTGGTTGTTCTGAGGAAATCTATCTGTCCACCCGCTTGGTTTGTCGTTACTTCCGTTTGGCCTATTGGGGCTTCCATTTCGATGACCTGGCGGTTTATATGTTTTGCCCCCAGTGTATGGGACCTGTGTTGTTCTTCTTTGGTAACCCGCTTCGTTCCCAAAGTCTAGGAGTCTCCCGGCGCTGACAATTGCGGTAGCTAGGTCTTGGACCTTTTTCTTGTGTATTTTTGTTTTGGCCCACGGTTGTAACCCGTTTATAAAGAAGAATACCTTGTCTTTCTCTGATGTGCCTCTGATATCTAGCATCATGGAAGCGAATGGTGTCAGGGACTTCTTTGAGGAACAACATTTTCTCCCCTATTAAAGTAAGCCGGTCGGCTTGTGATTTGGGTGTCGACTTTGTCGTCTACATGTTTTCGGTCTTTGCTATGTCACGGAGCTAACAAAGCTCTGATACCACTTGTCACAATCGCACTTTTGATGACAGTGGACTTGCGATTGTGCGGCACTCACTTTCCAACGACAAGTGAACTAAGCTAATTCGTTCTTGCGTCGCCTATGGCCAAGCAACTTATGCTCAGGCCTCTGGCCTCAGTTTTAAGAGAAGGTTTTAGAAAACGAGGGCAGAGAGAGATTTTTGAAAGAGACGTTATATAACCAAGCAAGAGAGAAATAACAATGACTCACAGTATATAACCTTGGGTAGAGAGAAGTTGACAACTAGTCGTATCCCCCTATAGTACGTTCTGAAGCATTTCATGTCTGGCAGACCTAGACATGATATTTCTAAAACGTCATACTTCCTAGAAATACAAAAGTAAAATACTGGAATATGAAAAGACATAAAGGGTTTGACTTGTCATGGGCAACACGCCTTGAACGAGCATGACCGTGACACATAGCACATCATGAGCATCGGGCTAAAGGGTGGTTGAGCTACTCAAGCGAACCGCCTTACCTTACTACAACATAGGAACAGAAGGGAGAAGGTTGTGAAGGTGGCCTCGTTATCCACACCTTAGTCGAATGAATGGAGACCGATCCTAATTTTCATGAGCGTTGGTAGGTCCTAGAGTGCCTGTAAAAATTTTTAGGCCCACATCCCCTTTAACTAATTACAAATGTCAAATATTTTTAATATTCACAATAATCTTAAAAGTAAGGTACGGTAAAGTTGAGATGTAACTTTATTTTCACGTTGACCCGACCACAAAAAATAAAATAAATTTAATTTAAAAAAAAAAAAAAATATATATATATATATATATATATATATATATATATATATATATATTCAAACTTTCGATTTTCAATAATTTAACCTAACTCATAAAGGAAAAAATCTAAACAGGTCAGGTAATCTAGGATGGTCGGGTTTTCGAGTCATAAGAACACCCTCTTGTTTTAAAAATGTCATTTTGACCCGATTTCATACAATTTTTTCTTAAAAAAAAAGTAATTTTTTTGGTCAAGAGTTAGAATTTTAAATTTATCCCTATGCTTTGATAAAATTTTTATCAATCTACGAGGTTTCATCAAACCTTAAAAATGAAATTTTATATGCAAAAACGATATGAAATTTATAACTAAACCATTATTTTACAATCGTTTGAAAATATGGATTGAAATTATCGAGGCATGATTTTAGCTTGTCACCGATATTTCATATTTATGAGTTCAACATCGATCAATTTTTCTACAATCTTTGTTTATTTTTCTTTTCTTTTTCTTTAATATTTAGATTTATTGAGATGAAAATTTTAGGGAGAGAACTGTAACGATCTGTTTTTTCGAGATTTCGAATCACGAGATGCTATGTGGACTCGATTGTATAAAAAGACAATAAAAATTTTCAATTTTAAAGGAATAATTTGCAAATCAAGTACGTAAATTCAAAAATAAATTTTAGAACAAACAAAAACCAATTCTTGCCCATAGTTAAATACAAAATTGCTCACAAAATATTACAACTTCCAAAAGTACATGTTAAATAGGAGACCGAGACCGATTTATGGTTACCCTTGTAGCTATATAGCTCTACACGCTCTCACCCACGACGAGTAACCAACGATCCATATGAAAACATAAAAAAATAGCAATAATAAATATAAAAATACTCCGTAAACAACCAACTTATAGATTTTCGTTGAATTTTCTCTCATTTTTTAATTTTTAAAAAATAGTCTAACGATATTTTAAAAATACTTTTAAAAGTTCAAATATATTTTTAAATAAAAACTAAATATATATATATATATATATTTTCGAAAGTTTAAAATTATATGGATAAGGTCAAACAGCTCTCTTCCATTTTTCATGCTATTTATGGATTAAGGTTGTCTGTCGTGATATCTGTCTATTGTAAAGCTATTTATTAACTGAGTTTTGATGTACTGTAAACGTTGTGTCTGTCATTAAAAATGGTATCTTCCATTTTAAGCTAAGTCCTGATTATTCTTTATGACTACAGATAATTTTAAATTTTTAAATGTATAAATTTTTAAAAATTTTAAATTTATATTTTTTTTTTCAAGTATTCTACCTCTATAGCTCGAGTCTCTCGAGAAGCCAATCGTTACAACAATCAAAAGAACTATAATGGACCCGAGACGTTCTCTGTCCGAACCCAACAAAAATTAAATTTCAAAATTTTATCAAAATGCAGATCGATAACTAAAAGAAAAGTTACCATTTTACCCTTATCTAACGCCCGAGCATTACATATAATTTGACTTATTAAGCTTTATTAAAAATATAAATATTAAAATTAAACAATTAATACGTGCATACATGCCAGGAATAAAATAGTTATAAAAAAATATTTGATTTTTTAATTATTTTTCAAAATGGTGTTATAAATATATATATATATATAAGTTGTCATTACATATAAATCTATTTGTCAGATAATTTATATTTATATAGTAAATTATTTCCTTATTTTAGTAAAATACATTAATTTTAATTTTCAGCAATTTACTTGTATTTGGTCATTAAAAAAAACTAAATTAATATTTTAGTTTCTATATGTTAAATCTCAATTAAATTAATAAAAATATTTTTAATTTTCTAAAATATACTCATAAATTTTTAAAAGTTTCAATACCATTTAAAAAATAAATAAAAATATTATAGTTTTGAATAAGACAGTTAATTATTTATTTAAAAAATATCTTTAAATCTTATTTTCATTAATGTCCTTAATTTAAAAAAAAATACACTTTAATTTTCTTTTAAAAATTTATTTTTAACATTTTAATTTTTTTTTTTTAAGAAACTTTCCAAAGTTTTAAAAGTATTTTTAAATTTTTTTTAAATCGTATCTTTTTATTAATTTAGCCCTTTATTTTAATTCACGTACCTTCAATAAAATTTAAATTAACTATAAATTGATTTTCATTAAATTCAGTGAATCAATAATTATTATTTTCATTCAAATAATAACTCCAATTTAAAAAAAAAAAAAATCAAAACGTCCGTAACTCATTTTTAAATTTTTTTTAGACATTATATTACATTTATATTCCCATTTAAGTAAAATATTAATTTCTCCATTAAGCTTTTTTTTCCATAATTTGTCCAAAATTAATTATAAATACACAAAGAAACAGCAACAAAGAGCGTTGCAGAGTAGCCATGGCCTTCTTCTTCAACAACAGACCTAATTATTTCCTTTTCTTTGCTGCTTCTTTCCTTCTCTCCTCCATTTCCAAGGCATCTGATTCTGAAGTGGGTATGTTCTTTTTCCCTCCATTTTTTTCAAATTGTTCTTCAACGTTCAACCACACGACCACAACGTCACTACTTTTTAGTAACGATTCGATATAGACTTGAGCTTTACACATCTCTAATAACCATCGTTTATACATACGTATTTCCTTTTGAGTCGTTGGATTCGTTCTAATGAGAAATGGGTATTGTCGAGTACGAAAAATAGTTGCTTTGATAGTACCCTGTTATAAGTTGTCATGATGCATCTCCTATGCATGTATTGACATTTATTTGGTTCATAATTCTCATTTATTTGGTGGATAACCCTTTTGTTCCTCTTTCATTTTGATACATGAATTATCGGTAAACACTTTTGTCATTTTGCCTAGAAACAATCGGGAAGAATTTTGTAAGAGAGACTCGGTAGCTAAAAGTGTGAGAGATACATTTGTAAACACTTTGATTATAATGATTGATTGCCACCCGGTGGATATAGGGGAATTTCTTGTCTCCGAACCACATAAATTTTTGTGTTTCTTTGTTTAATCTTTGTTCGTGGGTGTGTGAGTACAATCGATCTTGCTTCCGCTCCCGCTCCCACTTCCGTTACAACAACCCCAAGAAATGATGTTTTACTAGATGCCTTCCTGTGAGGTCGAGTTCATGGCAACACCTACCATTAAAGAAGAGATTGTGAATCAGTAATCTCGACCTAACATTTGTAGAAGAAGTTACTAATCGTAACACGTTTATCGAACAGATGATGAATCTGCATTTACTTACTACGAGGGAACTGGAAAAGGGCCAAAGAGCTGGTGGAAGCTGAATCCAGAATGGGAGTCATGTGGGAAGGGGAAGTATCAGTCTCCCATCAACATTGTGGAAGAAGAAGTGGGCGTTCTTCCTGAGCTTGGGAAGCTCCAAAGAGACTACAACCCAGCTCGGGCGCTGATCAAGAATCGGGGCCACGACATGACGGTACGGTGCTACGTTAGAGTGGTTAGTGTCTAAGCTCGCCTCTGATGGTGTTTGTTTTGATATTATGTTCAGATAAGCTGGAAACAAGATGCTGGGAAGATTACTATCAATGGGACTCGTTACAGGTTGATCCAATGCCATTGGCATACCCCTTCTGAGCACTCTTTCAATGGAACAAGGTTTCTCTCTCTCTCTCTCACTCTTTTTTAGGGTTCTATTCACGAAAGGGTGTTTGACTCGTGGGTTGGGTTAGGTTTGTGTAGCTCGAAGTTGAGTAATTGAGTCTATGGTGGTATTCGAGTACTACTCGAATGTCACGGCTTTTCTGAAGCTTAACTCGAGTCTATGATGGCAGTCCAGTACGACTCGAATTTTACGGCTTTTCTGAAGCCTAACTCGAGTCTATGATGGCATTCAAATACGACTCGAATATTATGCCTTTTTTGAAGTTTAACTCGAGTCTATGATGGCATTCGAGTACGATTCGAATTTTACAGCTTTTCTGAAGCTTAACTCGAGTCTATGATGGCATTCGAGTACGATTCGAATTTTACAGCTTTTCTGAAGCTTAACTCGAGTCTATAATGGCATTCGAGTACGATTCGAATTTTACAGCTTTTCTGAAGCTTAACTCGAGTCTATAATGGCATTTGAGTATGACTCGAATCTTACGGCTTTTCTGAAGGTTATTATCACATGTGTGCTAGTAGATATTCAAATCGAGATAAACTAGAACTTGGTAGACCTATAACAAAGGTGGAAATCAAACTAAGACCATATGGCTTATTAGTAAATGCACGGTCGCTCACCCGCATATCCTCATCGTTGCCTTAAAAAAAAAATTGTTGAGTATTAAAAATAGGTTAAATTAATAAAAATATCCTTAAACTTTGTATTATGTCTCAAAATTACTCGTAAACTTTCAAAAAGTTTCAATAATATCCTTCAACTTTCGTAAAACAATTTAAAAAATACCCGTTAGTTTTGGATGTTTTGGATGGAAACTATTAATATTTTGTTTCAAAAATATCTTTTAACTTTTAAAAGGTTTCAAAATTATCTTTTTAACTCTTTAAAGTATTTAGAAATTATCCAAAAGTTTTATTAATATTTTGAAAAAAAATTAAAATATTTTAAATTAAAAAAAATATCGTACCCGTTTCAAAAACAATTTTTGTCCATATATTGATGGTAAAATTTTTTTGAACTTCTTCCGTAAACGTTAAGGGTGGTAATGCTATTTCTAAAATTTCATGGGTATTTTTTAAACATGATAGTAACGATAAGATTATTTCTAAACTTTTTTAAAAAAAAATTAAATAATATTAATAAAACTTTTTAAAGTACAAAGGTATTTTTGAGACACGGTTAAAAGTTTAAAGGTATTTTTGAAATAAAATACCAGCAGTTTCCATCTAATACTAACGACAAGGGTATTTTTGTCTTTTTTGAAAATTTAAGGGTATTATTGAAACTTTTGAAGGTTTATGAGTATTTTTTGGACAAAGTACTAAATTTATCGGTATTTTTTTTTTATTAATTTAGCCTTAAAAATATTCAACAAGTAACCCTCTCATAGCAATACGTCATTCACACATATTCTAGCATGCAACACATACCACCCGACAAACTATACCTATTTAAACTAACCTCAAGGTCGTCGATTAGGAGAGACACTTACCTCAAAGCAAAAACTAAACCAACAAGAAACTTTGTCTCAATAGACTCTTGGCGACATGACCGAGCAACAACGTCGAGTGAAGGGTTGAGGAAGGTCCGAGTGGCTAATTCTTTTTAACCTTACCCTACTCGACCTTAACTCCGCTAACTAACTTAAGATAAGGGCATGACTCTGATGCTCTTAAAAGATCTCGTAGTAACGGAAATAGCGTCTCTTACTTCCTTAGATTCTTTTCGATTAGTCAATATAGAACCCGAACATGGTAATGGTCGGGATTTATAAGACGTAATATCTATATGTTATGAAACTTTGCAGACATGTTCTAGAGTTGCATATGGTTCATCAAAGCCAAGATAATAAGACCGCAGTTATTGGAATTCTATACAAATATGGACGACCTGATCCCTTCCTTTCAAGGGTATCTCTTACTTTCTTAAAATCATTTCAATTTTGTTGGGTTTTGGTCATTTTGATTTTGATTATTGAAGATTTTCATGAGATTTGTTGTTTGTGTGTGAAGCTGTTTCATCACATCAAATCAATTGGGAAAGAAGAAAAGGAAATTGGGATTGTGAATCCCGGAGACATCAAGTTCGGGAGCAGAAAATATTACCGATATATTGGCTCTCTGACGGTTCCTCCGTGTAGCGAAGGTGTCGTTTGGACGATACTCAAGAAGGTTTCTTCGTACTCACTTTCTTTCGTAACGTTACGAACACTAAATTGTTGTAAACTAAAGTTTGTGAACAAATAAACTAAGCGTCGTTAAATTGGTATAGGTGAGAACAGTTTCACGAGATCAAGTGAGAGTTTTGGCTAATGCTATTCATGACGTGAGTATTTTCTATTCTTTTGTTCTTCGGATTTGAGAAAATTAGAATTTAATTCCTAAAATTTTGTTTTTATGATTTAATAAAACCTCCGTAGATACTCTCTACATTCGAGACTAGTTTTTTTTAGAGTTTCAGTACATTAATAAGAACTATTTTTAATACTTGAAATTGTAGAGACTAAATTGTAATTTTCTAAAATTATAGGGATTATTTTAAACTTTTTTGAAAAATATTATTGGAGAGATTTCTCGTTAAGAAAAATGAATGTAATACCCGATTTACCGTTAGTTTTCACGTCAATTTTTCATCATTTTAAAGAGAAAAATAAACTTCTTAAAGGTATTTTTGAAATAATTTCATAGTCCAACAGTTAAAATAAAAAAAAAAATTTGAAATATTTTTTAAAAAATTAAGATAATATATATATATATATATTAATTCAGCATCGTAGAGATTTGAATTTCTAACCTTTAACGAGCAAATTAACATTTAAATTGAGGTTGATTTATCCTTTAAAAGAATATCTTTTAATATTATGTTGCATTTTATTTATTTATTTATTTATTTATTTAAATTTCATATGTTTTGAACTTTAGAATTGGAAGAAAAATGCAAGGCCAATACAACCCACGGGTGGAAGAAGAATTCAATTTTATACTCCACACAAATGAGGTATGTTCGTGTGTTGGTTTAGGGTTTAGAGTTTAGGGTATGTTCGTGGTTGGTTTACCTTAGAGCTTAAAAGGGAAATTAAAGGAAATCAACATCAAATGTTGAATCCATTTATATCCAATAAAGTGATTTAAATTTTACATATTTGTGTCGATTATGTTCGTTGGGTTTTCTATTACAAGTTTCATTAGCGCCTTCAACATTGGCTTGTCGAAATTGAGTCATAGACTCATAATTTGTGTTTAGGGCAACTGTGTATAGTGAATATCATTCGAGATGAAATGTCAAGAAGTTTGAGATGTTGATCGTATCGATTCCGAGAAATGTTTGTAATAAGTAAGAAGCTCTTATGATTTAGAATCTAAATTCAGTGTCTAGTGACTCTCCTAGTCTAATGTGCCTTTTGTGACATTGATACAACATTATCCCTCTCAATCTCACGCGTCCTTTGTGACCTGGATATGACCTCTATATGAGATCTCACATCGGTTGGAGAAGGAACGAAGCGTTCTTTATAAGGGTGTGGAAACCTCTCTCTAGCAGACACGTTTTAAAATCGTGAGGCGGTAATACGTAACGAACCAAAGTGGACAATGTCTGTTAGCGGTGGACTTGAGTTGTTACAAAAGGGTATCAGAACCAGTCACCAAATGGTGCATGACATTGGTTGGGAGTAGAGCTAGACTCTCTCCATAGTAGACACGTTTTAAAACTGTGAGGTTGACAATGAGACGTATATCTACTAGCGGTGAGCATGAGCTGTTACAATTTATCCCTAGTCACACGTGCCTAAAATGGCATGTATCCCTCCTAGACTCCACTCACGTGCCTAAAATGGCATGTATCCCTCCTAGACTCCACTCACGTGCCTTTTGTAACCTAGATATGACATCTATCCCTCCCAGGCTCACGTGCCTTTTTGTGATCTAAATACGACATTTATCTCACCCATTCTCACGTGTCTTTTGTGACCTGGATATGACACCTACCTTTAATTCCTTATGAGAGTGAAGATTGATCCTACTCCCTATAAATCATTGCAGGTCATTTCAACGTACTTTATCTTCAATTACATGGTTCTTACAAGATTCTCTGGAAGGTCATCTAGCATAGTATTCAAGTCAAACACATTTAATTTTGGAGTTCTAATAATTGACCATTTCTTGTAAAGCCCTTCTCATCATAATTGTTTGTATAGCCTCAAGATCCTTCTCGTTTATATGCAATGTTGATTTATTTACGTACTCCTCGAGTTCATCTTCAAACGACAACATATTAGGACATATCTCACTTTAACACCATTTCCAACCCTCTTTGGCTAAGATTGGAAACCTGGATACCTAACAATGCTAGGTTATTCAGTGCACGTCACATCATTATATTGATACAATTGACTTAAACTTTACTGTCAGATGCAAAACCGGAAACCCAGGAAGGAAAACAGGTAATAGTTGAGACATTCATAGAACTATCATTGAATACTGAGGATAGCCAACTTATACATAAACAAAGAGCGTTGATAAGGATAAGACTACATACATATAGTTTCTATCAAACACAACAGAGATTCAAAAGAAAAACCAAAGAAAACTCAAGCTTTACACTGACCACAAACGCTGGAATAAAGGCTGAAAAACTCATCAGGCGATGAGGAATGGCAGGACGGTCAGCATGAACGCCTCGTAACTGAAGGTTGCAGAACCCGAATATGTGGTGTCCTTTTCCTTGAATTTCTCAGTCAGTCCCTGTAATTTATAACATCAAAAGCACTTCAGTTTTAGCCTTTTCTTCCTCCCATGGCATCAAAATGTTTGCAGAAGCCACAAAAACCGTCAAGGAGTTCATAATACCAGTGTGAAAAAACATTATGAACAATTTACTTGAAGCGAAATCCGATAGTAAGCGACTAATTGATGGCCACAGGCACTAAAATGGAGTAAAACATATTCAGGCTATTCATAGGCAATTGACATGAAAGAAAAAAAATCGAGTTCCGAGTTTTGCAGTAGATCTAAAGACGAGTAAGCAAGCATGCAGAACTAAATAAACGGATGATGCCATCACTTCTAACCAGTATATGTCGTAATATACGAAAGATATATGAAAATAAAATTAGTCGGAAGCTCACCTTGACTGTAAGACAGCACCTGCATTTGCAAAAAGGAAAAAAGCAATGAGAATATTGATAATGGAAGCTTCAAGCTTAAGTGTCATGTAGAGTAAGGGGGAGAAACGTACTCTATGAAATTATCATATTCAATGGCCTTGCTTTTCCCACCACTTTTGTCGAACTTAGACACGAGCAAGTCCAAGACCATCGGTGAGACTGAGAAGCCCAAACTCAAAAGAGCTTCTCGCAACTCATTGTAATCGATTTTTCCACTTCTATCTGAATCAAATCTCTCAAAAATACCCTGACAAAGATGCAATAAATACTCAGTTTCATAGACCAACAGATAAAGTTGGGCTAAAACAATATCAATTATTCAGCTTACCCTCCAGCTCTGAAGACCATAAAACAGAGCAATGAACTCCTTGGGTCCTGTTTTTCAGAAAAGAAATGCAAAAGACATGTCAATAGAAAAGTAAAAGGCACGATTTAAAGATGAACAGCCCAGCGTAATATATCAAATCTATAGCAGCATTGTCCGCCCATTCAAATCACCAAGGCTTGCTCAAGATCAGTTACATTGAAAAAGTCATAATCATAATAATAAAATAAGATGCTTCGAACAGATAAAGAAATGGCAATTAAACTGCATACTCTATTCAAAAGACGTGGCTTTGGATAACTTCAAAAAAATACTCGTATAATGACAGAGACTGTATTAACACGAAAGCTTTTGAGGTATGAAAAGTCAAATAACTTTAACCACAAGTTAGAAAATAGTGAAATTCGTGCAACCACCACAACTAATATAAGTCCAAATAGCAGGTTCGAAATTTTCTTAATATATTTTGAATCAAACTTAAAATAACTTCACCAACTTATTGCAGGCAAAATCACTGGGAGATTTCTTGTATAGAAATACAAAGTATTCGGGTTCTTCTAGTGAATATCATGCAGAATACCTCATAGATAAGATTTATGAACTTTATGAACTAATCAACTACTAGTAATAACAATCAATCTTAATCACTAAAAAGGCATATTTCAATTCAGTGCAATTATATGAAATTCACCTCGAAAGTTTTGACACTGAACGGATGACCTGTTCCCCATCCGTTCAATTTATAAACAGAATTTCATCTTTGTCAGTTTATTTTTCGATTGAAATTAGCTGAAACTAATAATAGATGTCCGGATCAGGGTCGCCCCTGACCCACTGACCAACTGTTTGTCTTTATGCTCTAACCTGGGTTCTCCAGATTCCCACAGGTTCTCTTTTCTTCTTTTTTTTTTTTTT
>NW_019268554.1:1691059-1750013 GCF_002738365.1 Cucurbita moschata | reverse complement strand
TTTTTTTTTTTTTTTTTTTTTTGTTCATCATTACTGTTGTTGATTTAAGAAACTAAAAATCACATGAAATTTCCTATTTCCAGGGCAAACAAAAAGGCGATAGAGGGAGTAAGTAAGATTACCGATCTTCCTTGTGTTCGTGTTGGTGAAATGGTACATGAGGAGATGAACAGTTCTGATGCTAAACCTCTGATTATACGAAGATAGAACACCTTGCAACTCCTTATCATCAATAAACCCGCTCCCATCCTGATCGGCTACTTGAAAACAAGTAACAATGCTCGGATCAGTACCAGGCGGAAAAGCCGAGGGCAAGAGTGAGGCGAAAGGGCTTCCATAAGCAGATGGCGGTGGATAACCATGACCGCCGTAAGACTGATGACTTCCACCAACTCCGCCGTGAGACTGATTAGGCTTGTCCTTGTGCGGTTTTTCACTCGGATTTGACCCGTAAGGTGCCGACGGTGCGCCGTATGGCGCAGCCACCGGAGCGTACGGCTGCTGAGAATGAGGCGGAGGATGTTGCGAGCCGTAGGGTGAAGAACCGTAGGGCTGAGCCGTCGGTGGTGGAGCTCCGTAACCACCGGCGCCGCCGTAGCCGTAACCGTAACCGGAAGGCTGATTTGGATAACCCGACATTTTTTTTCTCCCAAGCAAAAAAGCAAACTAAATTGAAGGAGCTGATCCCAAGTAGATGTAATAAATTGAAAGTCTTCATCTGGTGGAGGGTTTATATAGAGATTGGATGGTGTGATTGTCCACATCAATTTCAAGATTATAAAAAATAGAGAGAAGATAGCTTTTTTTTTTATTAATGGTATTACGAAAATGCCATATCCATAATTGATGACAAATTTAAAAGGTGAGTCTAAATTAATTATAAAGTATGAAATTTATATTTAACATTAAATTAATTTTAAATAGTTAGGTGAAGTTTGTAAAATATCTTAATAATTGAAAATGACGTATTTACCCTCTCAATCTAACTCCAAAAGCTTTGAAAAATGTTTATAAATTATTTATCAATTTAATATTTAACAAAATTTATTGAGCTGTAAAAAAATAAAATTTAAATATATATCTAATAAATAAATTAAAATTTAAGTGACAACAGCACTAAATTTAAATAAATAAATACTTGTTTGAAGTAAAATATATACATATATATATATATATATATATATATATATCATCTTTGTAATATCATTTTTGTTATTTATCCGAATTTGTTAAACTCCAATTTAAAAAGAGGGGTAATATTGTAAATTAGGATATGAACGTGGCGCGTAAAAGTTGGCAGAAATGCAGCGCGTGGAGGCAGGTGTTGATTACTTGAGAGTTTTGCGCGTACGGAGTCTGATCTGGTGGAAGGCACGACAAAATTTAGAAATTAATTTGAATTTGTATGTCAATAATAATACGCGCTCTTTACGGTCAATAATACTACGCGCTCCGCTGGCTGCTTCTCCCTTCTTTCTTATTTCTTCAAAGCGAAGGAATAAAAGAATCCCCCCGTATTTGAATTTTGATGGCTTTAATAAAATGACAACAATACCCACGTTCCACCCATGACTACAAACCCTTTGACTTTTTCCTTTTTAAGTAAAATAAAAGTCAACGCTCAAAAAATATGTTCTATCCAACAACTAACAATTTTAGTCTTTATCCTACAAATATTATTAAAATTAATGTAATTATAAAGACTAAGTCGTTACCTAATAAAAACTAATAATTAGATTAGAGATGTTCACGGGGATGGAGACAGGTACGAGGACTCCAACCTCGTTTAGCTAACGAGAGAAATCTTTTTTTTGCTACCCGTCCTCTCATTCGGGGAAGGTTCCCCAGGGCCCCGACTTATGTAGACATCTCTAGCTAATCTTAGGAATGATGTAAAAAATATCTTTTTCAACTCATACCTCCCGACTCCTCCTCGCTATTGCTCAATCTTGTTCGACTCATGTAGTTCACTTTCCTTTTCCCCCTCTAAGTTGTCCTACCAATACATTACGCGCATTCTATAGATATCATAAATATTGTTTGGGAGCTTGAAGCAACTTACCATATGGTTCGACATCGATTTAGTTATCGACTTATCGCTTTAATTTTGAAGTTTACGGTTTAATTCGATAGAATCAAAAATTAAAATGATCAAATATATTATTTTATGTTCTAGTAGGGCAATTAATTCCTGAGTTATTTCAAACGTTTCGTTTTTATGTGAATAAAGTGAACAATTAACCCATTTTATTGTGTTGTACTAATTTTCGGGTGGTGCATTGATGCCATTTAGTAGAGTAGTTTATTCACTTATATATATATGAGATCCTACATCGTTTGGAGAGGGGAACGAAACATTCTTTATAACGGTATGAAAACCTCTCTCTAGCATACGCATTTTAAAAATTGTGAGGCTGACGACGATACATAACAAGCCAAAATGGACAATATCTACTCGTAGTGAGCTTGAGTTGTTACAAATGATATAAAAGTCAGACACTAAATTGTGTGCTAGCGAGGACGCTACGCCCTCGAGGAGGGTGGATTGTGAGATCTTACATCGATTAGAGAGGGGAACGAAACATTTCTGATAACAATGTGAAAACCTCTTCCTAACAGATACGCTACAAATCATGAGCTAACTCAAAGTTGTAGGTTTACCCCACGTTACACCACCTTTAGCTAGTCGGGAAGGTCACATACCTAATAACTTTGATGCCTTTGTCTATTGTGAGCTAACTAACAAGTTGCCTTTACATGTGATATGGGAAAAGTAGTCACCTAGAGTTGGCAAGTGAGCGTTTTTGTAGGCTCGTTTATGGTGTGTTGATATACCTTTTCATTTAAGGTTTTTTTTTGGTTCTTCCTGTTTGTCTCGTGATTTCCAACAAAAAAAAAAAAAACCCTCCAAATGCATTATTCGATAATGCACACTGTCGTCAATTTCATGTCACTTACCTCGAAGTTCCGACAAGCATTTGATTGTCTCAAATTCAATCAATTGTCGTCTACGGGAGTTAAAAACACCTAGTAATTAAGTGTTTATACACCTAGTAATTAAGTGTTTAACACGAGTGATGTAATAAATTTAAGTGAGTTTAGTTAAGTTTTAAGAATTTGTTAATATTCACATAAATTATGAATATGAAATAAACTTGAAATAATAACTATAATTCACCCAAAAAAACAAAAAAAACAACCGGCGTTACCGGCCAACCTTTCAAAGACACGGCGGCGACGAGCGGTTTTAATACCAAATGTCGCAAAACCGGCGCACGTTAGCGACGCCTCTCCTTCTTCGTCTTCCTTATCCTGCGCCGTCCTTCTCAACACTGCGTCGTCGTCCCCACTCTCAGTTCCCAAAATCCCAATCCTTTCCTAGGGTTAGGGTTTCCACTTTCTCTCTCATCTACACTATTCTTCCGATGCAATTCGCAGATTCTGCGTCCCGTTTCTCTGGTTTTCACTCGCTTCCTCGTCGTCATTTTTCACATGGACCGTCACAGGCAATCCAAGGACTTGTTCTACTCCAACCTCTTCAACCTTGAGGTTTCCCATCTCCCTTTCTGCTTCTTTTTCGCAATGTTTTTAATTTTTCGAGTTTTTAGGGTTTTGTGTTTGGTGTTCATGCGCTGCCGATTAGTTGCTTTCTTGTTTGTGTTTTAGTAGGGTTGGGTGATTTAATTGTTTTTTTAATGTTTGTTGTTGGGATTGAATGTGGGTTTTAGTCGATTTTTTTTATTTGTTTGAAAGTTTTGGGTCCTGCTGCAGCCATTGGTGAACTTCCAACTTCCGCAACCAGAGGATGATTTTGATTATTATGCTAATAGTAGTCATGATGAGAGCAGAGATAGCCCAGGTACATGTTTTTGTGATTAAATCTGTGATATCTGATTCGCCCCCTACTTGCAAATGTACTAGAGATGGAAGATTATGGCTATAAATATATTTTTCTTGAAGAGGGTGTGTACTGATGGTGGATGAATATCAGGTAGAACAATTACAACACAGGGTAATGGTACCATGACTAAGAGAGAGTTGAGCTTGGTGAGAAAAAGAAGGCAGTCCCTGAACAGTGAGGAGGAGGAGGATCATGGTGCGAACGATTACTACGGGACGCACGTCACTGAAGAGCGGTATCGGCAAATGCTTGGAGAACACATTAAGAATTATAAGCGAAGGTCTAAACACCCATCTCCCATGCCTGCACGTATGGGTAATTCAGTGTCCAAAGGTAACTCAAGTTTAAGAGCTAGGAGGTCAGGGAGTGAACAACATGAAGGATTTCTTGAAATGGAAACAGCAAATGATTATAATCCTCATAGACCAGGAATTCATCATGATCCGGATTTTGCTTCGCTGCTTACCCCTAACAGGTTTTCTTTTTTAAATGATTATCTCAAGAGTGAGAAGTCTTTTAGTTTTGTCATCATTTTAAGATCTTTATGTTCTTGCAGAGTAATATATGAGCCTGCATATTTGGATATTGGGGATGGCATCATTTACAAAATTCCCCCAACTTACGCTAAGCTGGCCGCTTCACTGAACTTGCCGAGCTTCTCTGACATCCAAGTAGAGGAAGTTTACTTAGAGGGTACTTTGGATTTGGGGTCTTTAACATCCATGATTGCTGATGACAAAAGATTTGGAAACCGAAGCCAGGCAGGGATGGGGGACCCTCGGCACCAGTATGAATCGCTTCAGGCAAGATTAGATGCCTTGTCAGCTTCAAACTCGTCACAGAAGTTCAGTCTTAAAGTATCTGATATTGGGCTGAATTCATCCATCCCTGAGGGGGCTGCTGGAAGTATAAAGCGAGCTATTTTATCCGAGGGTGGCGTGCTACAAATATATTACGTAAAGGTTTTGGAGAAGGGAGACACTTACGAGGTTTATAATCTGTTATAGTAAATGATCAGTTTTCATTTTTTTCTTCATATTTGGGAGGGATTGGATGTTCATTTCATATATTTTGTACTGCAGATTATTGAACGCAGCTTGCCCAAGAAGCAAAATGTAAAGAAAGACCCTTCTGTCATAGAGAGAGAGGAAATGGAGAAGATTGGAAAAATCTGGGTCAACATTGTAAGGAGAGACTTGCCAAAACATCACCGAAATTTCACAGCATTTCATCGAAAGCAGCTAATTGATGCCAAGAGGTTCTCAGAAATTTGCCAAAGGGAGGCATGTATTATTTATTCCTTATTGGGGTTATGGATTTTGGTTAAACTTTAGCTTCTAGTTATGTACTTTATCTGGAACGTTTGTAGTGTGGTTTCTTGACCACGGTGTCGTTATCTTAAACAGGTGAAAATGAAGGTCAGCAGATCACTTAAAATGATGAGGGGTGCTGCTATTCGGACAAGGAAATTAGCTAGAGACATGTTGCTCTTTTGGAAGCGTATTGATAAGGAGATGGTATTCTTCTTTTCTTTATGAAGTATTTATCTTATTTGGTTGTAAGTAGGGTTTTAAAGTGCGTGTTTAAGCACGCTTTGTTGTGCCTTGATATAAAGTGATGCGACCTTGTAAGACACATGTTTTGGTGTTCCGCTTGTGCCTCGTACCTTTATACTTGGCCTCAATTTCTTGTTCCTAACATCATGGATGAAAATGGACGTAATTCCTATGCTAAGAATCTCTTAGACATTTTCTTTTCTTTTTTGATTCCATGTTTCAAAATTTTCTTCTTTAGATAAAAACTCAACTATCATTGAAAAAGAAAAAAACATGAAGATTATGTTATTTGTTTCACCTCATTAAAGCCTATACTTCCATTTTACGTTAATGCATTACTTCTAGTGTATCGCGCTTTTTGTAATTTTAGTAGATTGGAGAATAAGCCAGATACTCCCCCTCTCCACACGCTTGCCTGCTTTCCACTGCATTCATTCAATAAAACTGTTGAACTGTTAATTAAGGAATTTATTTATTTTTACAGGCAGAAGTGCGGAAAAGGGAGGAAAGAGAAGCTGCTGAAGCTTTGAGACGGGAGCAGGAACTTCGAGAAGCTAAGAGACAGCAGCAGAGGCTCAATTTTCTTATACAACAAACAGAACTTTATAGTCATTTTATGCAGAACAAGTCTAATTTGCATCCTTCTGAAGCTCTGCCTTTGGGAGATGAAAAACCAGATTACCAGGAAGGGACTTGGAACTCAGATAGCATGCCTGCTGAGGAAGAAGATCCTGAGGAGGCTGAACTGAAGAAGGAGGCACTTAGAGTTGCTCAAGATGCAGTCTCGAAGCAGAAAAGGTTAACAAGTGCATTTGATGATGAATGCTCAAGACTACGCCAAGCTTCTGAACCTGATCCAAATGAAGTTGCCGGAGCTAATAACATCGATCTGCTTCATCCGTGAGTTTTCTTTTTCGTTTTTTATAATTAAAATTTTCTTCCCATTTTGGAGTTTGAGGCAATTGCAATATTTTAGTCAAGTTAATGGAACTATATTGTTGTTTGGCAGCTCAACCATGCCTGTAACTTCAACAGTACAGACACCTGAGTTGTTTAAAGGTAGCCTTAAAGAATATCAGCTAAAAGGTCTCCAATGGTTGGTCAATTGTTATGAGCAGGTTGTACGAAGTTCCTGTTAAATGATTATCTTGGATTCTTTTTTGTTGTTAAAAAGTTAAGCTTTAGTGGCATGGTTCTACAGGGTTTAAATGGTATACTTGCTGATGAAATGGGCCTTGGAAAGACCATCCAGGCAATGGTATTTTTGGCTCATTTGGCTGAGGTAATGATCATACTAAGTTCTTTAAGTATTATTTCTTTCTTCGTATTGACTACGATCACTCTTCTCGTATCAGGATAAAAATATATGGGGGCCCTTTCTTGTTGTTGCACCTGCATCGGTCTTGAACAATTGGGTCGATGAAATCAATCGTTTCTGTCCTGACCTGAAAGCTCTTCCATATTGGGGTGGGGTTACAGATCGTGCAATTCTTAGGAAAAAGATTAATCCCAAGAATTTATATCGCAGGTAATCTTAAGTTGTAAATAAAGTAAATTTAAAAGAATAAAACTTAAAGGTGTAGCTCTACTTTTATGATTGAAGTTATATTGCAGGTAATCTTATGCCTGTTCTTTTCTTCCTTTTTCCCCACTTCCATGGATGCTTGTCATCATCTTATTTGTTTTCTTTCTTTATCTGTCTAGGGATGCTGGTTTTCACATCCTCGTTACCAACTATCAGCTACTTGTTGCTGACGAAAAGTATTTTCGGCGTGTTAAGTGGCAATATATGGTATTGGATGAGGCACAGGCAATCAAAAGTTCGACGAGGTTTGTTCCGATTTAGAACCAGTTGGATCAGGATAGGGTGCTATGCTTTTGTTAACATAAAATCGTCTTGCTCGTGCCATGAGTGTTTTAGTAAACAACCAAACAGTTGAATGGTATTAGTCAGCAGAAGCACCACAATTATGACCGTTGTTTTGGCTCTACAGTAATTTGTTATTTTGTTTTCATTAAATTGCAGCATAAGGTGGAAAACACTGCTAAGCTTTAATTGTCGGAACCGCTTGCTGCTTACTGGGACACCTGTCCAGAATAATATGGCCGAGTTGTGGGCCCTTTTACATTTTATCATGCCTACTTTATTTGACAGCCACGAACAGTTCAATGAGTGGTTCTCAAAAGGGTCAGTATCGATTCGTTGAGCTTTGGTGATTTAATCGAACTTTCTAAGTAAATGTTGTCTGATTCATAGGTCTTTCCCTGCAGAATTGAAAATCATGCAGAACATGGGGGTACTTTGAATGAACACCAACTTAACCGCTTGGTAAGTACCTATGTATTAACTTCGGAATCTACCAACTTTGTCACTTTAGTTGTGATATGAAATGAAACTGCTCTAGTAGCAAGTTACATACTCGAAGTTCTTTGTTTAGATTGGGAACGTGTTGCATTTCTGTTTGACCCTTATGAGTCTCCTACTCGAATAAGTCAATATGATAGAAGTTCCTCCCCATTTTATAATATGGAGTTATAAAACTTTTCATGAAGAAAATTTAAAATTTACTTTAGCGTTGATAAAACTAGATGTAGCTTTATTCATCTACCCTCCTGTTGATGGAAAAGAGTTTGTTGGGTCAACAAATTTGAGATCTCATATCGATTGGGGAGGAGAACGAAACATTCTTTATAAGGGTGTGGAAACCTCTCCTTAGCAGACGCGTTTTAAAAACCTTGAGGGTAAGCCTGAAAGGGAAAGCCCAAAGAGAACAATATTTGGTAGTGGTAGACTTGGGCCGTTACAGTTGGTATCAGAGCCAGACATCGGGCGATGTGCCAGTGAGGAGGCTAAGCCCTGAAGGGGGATAGACACGAGGCGGTGTGCCAGCAAGGACACTGGGCCTCGAAGAGGGGGTGGATTGTGAGATCTCACATCGGTTGAGGAGGAGAACGAAACATTCTTTATAAGGGTGTGGAAACCTCTCCTTAGCAGACGCGTTTTAAAAACCTTGAGGGTAAGCTCGAAGGGAAAGCCCAAAAAGAACAATATTTGGTAGTGGTAGACTTGGACCGTTACAGTTGGTATCAGAGCCAGACACCGAGCGATGTGCCAGTGAGGAGGCTAAGCCCTGAAGGGGGGTGGACACGAGGCGGTGTGCCAGCAAGGACACTGGGCCTCGAAGAGGGAGTGGATTGTGAGATCTCACATCGGTTGGGGAGGAGAACGAAACATTCTTTATAAGAGTGTGGAAACCTCTCCCCAACAGACGTGTTTTAAAAACCTTGAGGGGAAGCCCGAAAGGGAAAACCCAAAGAGGACAATATCTGCTAGCGGTGGACTTGAGCTGTTACAACAAATGGCCGTAGAATTGCTTTCTAATATTCCTTCATTTTTTGTGTGGCCTATCTTATATATTCATCATATCTTGTAAGAAAGTTTGAAACAAGGGACGTCTCGTAATCAAGAGATCATTGTTCTTTAACTAGTTTGGATCATAAAGCCTTCTTAGACATATTTTGTATTAGTAAATGGAATTTGGATTATGGAAGGAATCAGGTATTGGAGTTATAAACGATTCAGTATGTTGCAATGCACTTTGTTGACTTATGTTTTTCTCATTTTTCTTAAACAGCATTCAATACTAAAACCTTTTATGTTGCGGAGAGTAAAAAAAGATGTAGTCTCTGAGCTTACTAAAAAGACTGAGATTACAGTGCATTGCAAGTTAAGTTCTCGGCAGCAAGCTTTTTATCAAGCTATCAAGAATAAGATATCTCTTGCTGGGTTGTTTGACAGCAATAGGCATATTAATGGGAAGAAAGCTCTCAGTCTTATGAACATTGTCATTCAGCTAAGAAAGGTATTTCATCTCTCTATCTCCACACGCACGCGCACACACGAAGTACCTTTTTTTATAACGATAATTAGAGAAATATTTTAACCGGGTAAATGGATAGGTATGCAATCACCCAGAGTTGTTCGAAAGGAACGAGGGAAGCACGTACTTATACTTTGCAGACATTCCAAATCCTCTTTTGCCCCCTCCTTTTGGGGAACTTGACGACGTACACTACTCGGGAGGCCACAATCCCATAGAGTTCAAGGTACTTCCACTTTTGCCTCTAATCTTAACATTTATTTTGTATAATTTAATTTTTTTTAAGCTATAAACATATCACTTATCTCTCAGATTTATTTCGTGTGTATTTTGTTTAACATCGTTCATCATTAGGGTCTCTGTATATGCATAATACGTCAGCATGAATATTATCGTTTAGTTCTCCAATTTACTCGCTTTTATCCAAAGGAATGACTAATAGTTGTTTTAATCTGATTATTTGATTATTAGTTACCGAAACTGGTCCACCAAGACGTTCTTCAAAGTTCAAAATCATTTGCAGTTGCACATGGCATTGGAGGATATCTTCAGAAACATTTTAACATATTTTCTTCGGAAAACGTTTATCGATCCATATTCATGCAAGGAGACTATTTACGTCAGTCATATCGTCAAAGTGGTACTTTTGGTTTCACCCATTTGATGGATCTATCCCCTGCAGAAGTTATGTTTTTGGCCAATGGTTCTTTTCTAGAACGGCTACTTTTTTCCATAACGAGATGGGACCGGCAATTTCTCGATGAAATCGTGGGATTCATTATGGAATCTATTGATGATGATGATCCAGAAAATGGTTCTCTCGAGCAGGGAAAAGTGCGCGCCGTTACAAGACTGTTGTTGATGCCTTCCATATCTCAGACTAACTTGCTCCGGAGAAAACTCGCAACAGGGCCTGGTGATGCTCCTTTTGAGGCTTTAATCATTCCTCAACGGGAGAGGCTTCAGTCCAACGTTGGGCTTCTTCACGCAGCATACACGTTTATTCCAAGGATTCGAGCTCCACCGGTATATTTTTTCAAGAAACTAAAACTTGGTGAAATGGTTTTTATCATTTAACGTACTTATTTAATGTTTTGTCGCTACATCTATTTTGCAGATAGGTATTCACTGCTCAGATAGAAGCTTTACTTACCGAACGGTTGAACAATTGCACGATCCTTGGGTTAAGAGATTGTTTATCGGCTTTGCACGAACATCTGACTTTAACGGACCAGGGAAGCCAAACGAACCCCACCCTTTGATTCAAGAGATTGATTCTGAAATACCAGTTTCCCAGCCTGCTCTTCAGTTGACGTACGGTATTTTCGGGTCCTCTCCTCCAATGCAAAGTTTTGATCCAGCAAAGTTGCTCACGGTTGGTGTTTTTTTCTCTTCTCATTTTACATTGACTTCAAGGAATGTTTAAGTAGGGTTCTGTAAGGAATTTATGTTAATTTTATATAGGACTCTGGGAAGCTACAAACACTCGATATATTACTGAAACGCTTGCGAGCCGAAAATCATCGTATACTCCTGTTTGCTCAAATGACAAAAATGTTGAATATTCTCGAGGTATTCATTCTTCTTCGGTATTGTTCTTGACTACTTGAAACTTTAAAACAAGACAATACCTTTTTATAAGCGCCTCGACATTATTGTTTAACAAGGTTTCTGGAGTTCGTTTGCTCGCTTTTACAATTACATGTTTCTGCAGGATTACATGAATTATCGAAAATATAAATACCTTAGACTCGATGGATCCTCCACTATAATGGATCGTCGAGATATGGTCAGGGAATTCCAACTTCGGTATGGACTCACTTGACGTCGAAATGATGGTTATTACATCGTTTTCTACTTTCAGAATCTGTTATTTTGTAATGCAATCATGTTATATTTTTTTTTTGTAGGAATGATATTTTTGTGTTCTTATTGAGCACAAGAGCTGGTGGACTTGGCATTAACTTAACAGCTGCTGATACTGTCATCTTCTATGAAAATGATTGGAATCCGACATTGGATTTGCAGGCGATGGACAGAGCTCACCGTCTCGGACAGACAAAAGACGTTAGTTTCGTTTCATCGGTGAATTTGAGATTTGGGAAAAACCTGCTTTAATAGAAACTGGGATTGCATAGTTTGACTTTAATTATGCTTTAAACCTTTTTGTGCTTGCAATTTGCTTTGTAGGTCACCGTTTACAGATTGATATGCAAAGAGACAGTTGAAGAGAAGATTCTTGAACGAGCTAGCCAGAAAAACACTGTTCAGCAGCTTGTCATGACGGGCGGCCATGTTCAAGGAGACATCTTAGCTCCTGAGGAGGTCGTTTCTTTACTTCTCGACGATGCGCAGTTGGAGCAAAAATTACGAGAAATACCTATTGTGGTTCGTTCAATTTGTCATCTTTTTCGGCTTGGAAGACGATCTTATATTTATATATTTTTTCCGTCTTTAGTTCCTTAAAATCTCTTTGTTGCTAGGCGAAGGGTAGATATCAGAACAAACAAGCGAAGGGTATAAGAGTTGATGCTGAGGGAGATGCATCCTTGGAGGATCTAATGAACACCGAATCCCGGGGTACTGAATACGACGTTCCATCTCCTGATCCCGAAAAAACTAACTCCAGCACGAAAAAGGTATTGTACTTTCTATGTCTATTATTACTAACAAACCTTAAGGAGAAACTTGAAAGAGAAAGACCAAAGAGGACAACATCTGCTAGCGGTGGGCTTGAGTTGTTACTAATGGTATTAGAGCTAGATACTGGGCGATGTGCGAGCAAGGAGGCTAAGCCCCGAAGGAGGGTGGACACGAGGTGGTGTGCCAGCAAGGACGTTGGGCTCCGAAGGGGGGTGGATTGGGAGTCCCACATCAATTGGAGAAGGGAACGAGTGCCAGCGAGGGCGTTGGACCCTGAAGCAGGGTGGATTGTTATATCCCACATCGGTTAGGGAGGAGGACGAAACATTATTTATAAGGGTGTGGAAACCTCTCCCAAGCAGACACGTTTTAAAAACCTTGAGCAGAAGCCCGAAAGAGAAAGCCTGAAGAAGACAATATCTATTAGCAGTAAGCTTGAGTTGTTACATATATTTTCAAGCCTGAGTACGAATCCATGATCATTCCCGACTTACTCCAGTATATGAAGTTCATCAACGGTTTGAGGATATAGGAGTGAAACCATTGTCGCTCCCATAGTTTTGAATGCCTATATTTTTCTAAACCAACGTGTTAAGGACCAACTTTAAATTGTTTGCTACCTCCCAACCACATTATTGCCTATACATATGTCTGACTATTTGTGCAGAGAAAAGGTGGTTCTGAAAAGCAAAGTTCATCGAAGGCTCGAAGTTTACAAAATATAAACGAAACTACCCCGGTGGTTGAGTTTGACTTGGGTGACTCTCGGCAAAACGTCGAATCTCAAACTCAGAAACCGAAGAGACCAAAGCGACCAACCAAGAGTGTAAATGGAAACCTTGTACCAGCAACAACCTCCACAAACATGGGAATTTCAGAGCAGACTCAATATCCACAATAGCAGCAGCTATATGAGGTTGATTCGACGTGGGCGCTTCATCACCCTACGAAGCAAACGAACTGCGGTCATGGAATTTGATCAGATTGATCATACTGCGTACAACATTGAAGATAAGATGGTATAATTCATCCTTCACGCTCGTGTCATGTCCTGGCATCTACACAGGTATCGTGAATGTTGTCCAGGTCCCGATCGGAGGATTGCGAGAGCTTGTCGTGTCGTGTACATATTGAGCTTATCGCCATCACACTTTCAATTGAAGATTTGAAGGTAACCAAAATCTTCTGTAATATTTTCCCCCTCATTTTGGCGGGAAAATCCTCTGTAATTATATCAATATTTGTACAGATATATATATATACATTTATGAGCTTCGTTTAAGAAGCTATGTTCTTGCGCTATCTATTGAGATGAGTCTTTAGGGTCGGGAAATGTAAATACATATGACATGTCTATGACTATTGGTGGGACCTAAATCCATGAATGGTCTTGGGTCCTACATTATATTTTGGACTGTCGGTGTATTAACTTGACTACACATGACCTACGTACATGCACAAGGACTCACCAGACGAATATCCATCCTCTCTAAGCCTAACTATTGGCATGCGCATGCCCCCCCGCATATTGAAACCACAGGAGACATTAAATACAACATGCTTGAAATCTCACCACGTGAGAGAAAATAGTAGTGCAATGATATGGTGCAACGTACATCATTTGTATTTTCATGTAACTCACATCTATGCTTTTTCTTCTGGTTCATGCTCTCGCCTTCGTTTTCACTTGGTTGGTGTCACTATCCCTCGTGTTCAACGACATTGTTGTCTTCCTTCGGTTTGTGCTGCAGCCACCTTCCTAGATTTTGCAAACCCTCTCCGAATTTTAAAAACATAAAATACGTACATTTAATTTAAAAATATCTTATTTAAATTAATTTTTAAAAACATATATTTATTTCTGCAAAAAAAAAAAATTATGTCATTTCCAAAAGGAGCCCAGTGATTAAAATCAGCCCAAACCCATAGTTGACGGAAGCTCCGGCGGCCCAATTATGAACTGAGGAGATTTAGCAAGCACAACCCTCGCCGTCGACGGTCACCCTCTTGTTCTCAGGTGAATACATCTCGTTCAAAGTTAGCTTATGAATGGTTGTACAAGATCGTCTAGGTCTGTTCTTAGAGCTTCAATGCAAGTTCTCTTATCATCTCAAAATTTATTGTGTGGTTTGTGAATGGTTGTTTCTTTTCCTCTAATCGGTTTTTGGATTCATGAAGTTCAGAATGCAGAGCTCGTTTAGTTTAGCCGGTCAGCTGGTGAAGAGGCGAGGATTTTCGACGAATTCCGAGAAAATTGTGGCGTCTGTTCTGTTCGAGAGGCTTCCAGTCGTGATTCCGAAGATTGATCCTGTTGTCTATGCGTTTCAGGAGTTCAAGTAAGTTTGTTTTCTTGTGTTTCTCTGTTTAATTTCTAAGAACTGAGGAATCTTGAAAATGGGAAAAATAAAATTAAGGAAACTGGGAGTATGTCTCGACTTGATATCCATCAGAACGGGGATTAATCAGGAAAAGGAATTCGAACGACATGATTAGTGTGATAGAGCTATGAGCTCGCACTAAAATCAAGTAACATTGGCATGGCATACGCTTCGCAGAAACAGTTTTCTGATACATCTGCTTGATTGGGCTCAGGTTTAGGTGGCAACAGCAATATCGACGCAGATATCCTGATGAATTTCTAGATAAAGCTAATGCCAGGTAAATGATCTACCATTTCGTTATGCTGTGTCCACTACATGATTTTGTTTTATGAGTTCTTTTAATTTATCTTTTTCAACTTTCTTTTTAATTCTTGTGCTATTTTAAGCACCATGTTCTGTATAGTGCTCTTTTAATCTATTTTTCATCTAATATCATTATCAGTGACAATTGAAGTAGCTATATATTAGGTATCATATTTGAGCTTATTTTATTCTTAAAGATGTAGGACAATTTTTTGTGGGCTACTAGGGTCGTGCCAGTTGAGTCCAAACTTTGAACAACACTTTCTAAGGTTCCTTTCCATTACAGTGAGTTTTAACGGATTATAATGCTCGATGATAGTGTTTCCATATACATGGTGCAAAAGAATTTTGAAAAACTGAAGTAATACCTTCGGAGTGTAACGACCCTAATTTCCAATTAAAATCAAGGTTGCCACTGGTTCAATCCGATCTAGGATGTCGAAGGGTCTGATGAAGCGAGGGGCTCAGCTTGCCCTTTCGTCAACCTCAAGACACCTTCCATTGGGGTCACCTTCAAAAAAATACTTTATCGCCTACTTCGAACTCCAGATTCCTATGCCTCACGTTGACATAACTTTTCTGCCTACTTTGAGTCGTATGCATTCTTGCCCATGATCTTTTGTACGACCTCATTGATGGCTTTGACTAATTCTGGCCCTAACAACTCATGTTCGCCTACTTCGTCCTAGCACATCGGGGTCTTGCACCGCTTTCCACATAAAGCTTCAAACTGTGCCATAACGATAGTTAGCTTGGAAACTGTTGTTGTAGGTGAACTCCATAAGGTGCAATTTTGGGTTTCAGCTACCTGCGAAATCCAACACGCAGGCACGTAACATGCCTTCCCAAATTTTGTTCGCACGTTCAGTCTGACCATCTCTCTGTGAGTGGACGATAATACAAAAGATAAGATAAGAATGTGTAGGGCTTAGAGTAGACAGAACAGTTATACTGATGTAAGGCGTAGGAATCTAGAGTTCGAAGTAGGCAATAAAGTATTTTTGAAGGTGGTCTCAATAAAAGGTGTCTTGAGGCTCTGGTGAAAGGGCAAGCTGGGACCACGCTTTAACGAACCCTTCGACATCCTATATAAAATTGGACTACTGGTGACCTTGATTTTAATAGAAAATTATGGTTGTTGCAGTTGGTTGAGCTCTGGGCTTTTAGATTCTGTAAGCTAACCTATGATGTAGGCGCAAAATGTTTCCCATGGCCTTGCAGCGAACGCTTTGTCACCGTCAAGTATGCCTTACGAAAGATACTAAGACCATGTTGTTTTGTTATGTTATTTACCTTTTATGGCATACAAATGTTAATTTATGTATTAATGGTGTTTAGATTTAACAAGATTTTTACTGTGAATGTCTAATTATAGGCTCATGAAAAGAGGTTAGCAGGCTACTTAATACTTGTATACTCATGAAAAGGATTTTTCTAAGGGAAGTTAGATGTCTATAATCAATAGACTCGAAACATAGTTAAATGATGTAGAACTATGACCTAGAGATGAAAAGGATGTACCCACGTTTTCTACTAAATGACTTCATGACCAAGTAGGCTTGATAGGTAGTAAGATCCTATAGGGTACTATGGATATCAAGAGTGGTAGCGTCGAAGGAAAATTTCATCACCACAAAGAACGTAACTATGAAATCATAGTGTTGGTATGAGCATGGAAAAGAGTGATTTGGACTTACCAAACGGAAATTTATGAGCTAACACCATGAAAGTTCAAATACTATATACTCAAACTGATTTGTGAATGTCACGAGTGTTTTTAATGGAATTTAAGTTCTGGAAGTAGAGGTCAAGACCATTATATGATGTTTGATGAAATGATAGGTTCAAAACATGATTGCATGTAATTGCATTTCTTGACTCTAACAATGGGGTTACTTATTGAGTATTATAAATAATACTCAAGCCACGTGCTATACTCTTATTTTCCAGGTAAAGGTAAGACACCCCTGCACTGATGACGACATCGTGGTGACGGCCATGGGACTGAAGCTAGGATAGATGAATTCATGTTGTTGGTAGCTCTTAGGTTAGATGAGGACATTTTTTTATTCTTTTCTTATTTTATATAAAATTTCATGTTAATTATTTTTCTCTATATTGTTTAAAGATTTTATTACGAATGCTTTAAGTCTTCGACATTATTTAGGAAATATTTTGAATGATTTTTTTTTGTAGGGTCTTTTGAAACTTGCCTCTTTTGGTAGCCAAAAGTAATTATAGAAACTTTCCTGTTATACATAGGGTTAAAGTTCACGACTTCCTTGGAGGCTGCTAAGTTGAAGCTTTTTGGTGATGAATCTTAGCGCTTCCGTCAGTAAAGAGCCTAAATTACTGCATTTTTTGGTGGTCAATTTATTTTTTCTTTCGATTATCTGCGGGGATCACTGTAGGTGAAGGATGAGCAACTTTGTAGTTCCCCCTGAATATTATGTTAGTGTATGTCTGTATATAACTATCACTTGTGCAATTAAGATTGGACGTCATCAATATTCAGTTAGCTAATTTTGTGGAGCTTATTGCGCAAACACTAGCTAAATGCAAATACATGACTTTTTTTTTTCTTTTTTTTTTGGCGGTTGTATAACTTGAACTCTGCTGATAACAGGGGAAAAGGTGACTACCAAATTGATTATGTTCCAGCTCCACGGATTACGGAAGCTGACAAAACAAATGATAGGAAGTATGCAGTCCTTTTATTTATTTATTTGGAATTGATAGATTGAAGGTTTCCTTATCAATGCTATTTTGCGGGAAAATAATAATGCAGTTCATGTGCTCTTGTTCTTGTTCATGCTTTATAATTTTCATTGTTGTGAGGAGAGCCTAGTGGAACAACACGGATTTCT
Organism: Cucurbita moschata; assembly: GCF_002738365.1. Taxonomy (NCBI): domain Eukaryota; kingdom Viridiplantae; phylum Streptophyta; class Magnoliopsida; order Cucurbitales; family Cucurbitaceae; genus Cucurbita; species Cucurbita moschata. Next base: position 1,732,481 of record NW_019268554.1, on the reverse strand, counting down.
GAAGTGACAAAACAAGTGATATGAGGCATGCAGTCTTTTTTATTTATTTAGAATTGATAAATTGAAGGTTTCCTTAACAATGCTACCATCACTATTGGGGGAAAACAAAAACGCAGTCCATGAGCTCTTGTTTTTGTGCATGTTTTATGTCTTCATTATTACGAGGATAGCCTTGTGTTTCTTTATTTACTCTTCCAGTTCGCCAGTGTCCTCTTGCTTCTATTATTTGGTGACCATAAGTTGTGCTGATTTTCTTTTATTCTTGTAACTATATAATGCTATTGTTGTGATAATATCATTGTCTGACTATAATTTTCTTACTTCTGGTTAATCGTGTTTTTCTTTTCCTGCAATTCTTTGATGCAACTGTCTTGATAATTGTACTGCACCTTTTTGAGATCTCAACGGCCCAAGCCCACCGCTAGCAAATATTGTCCTCTTTGGTCTTTCTCTTTCGGGCTTCTCCTCAAGGTTTTTAAAATGCGTCTGCTAGGGAGAGGTTTCCACACCCTTATGAAGAATGTTTCGTTATCCTCCCCAATCGATGTGGGATATCTCAATCTGCTCCCTTTGAGGCCCAGCGTCTTTGTTGGCACACAGCATCATATCCACCCCCCATTGTGGCTCAACTTTCTTAATGGCACATCGCCTAGTGTCTGGTTCTGATTCTATTTGTAACAGCCCAAGTCCACCTCTAGCAGACATTGTTCTCTTTGGGCTTTCCTTCAAAGTTTTTAAAACGTATCTGCTAAGGAGAGGTTTCTACACCCTTATAAAGAATGTTTCGTTCTCCTCCTCAACCAATGTGTGACTCTGGTGTCTTTGCATATCAAGAGCATGCTGCTACTTTAGGTGTACTCTACTCGTTTACTTTAGTGCTCTTACATCTTTAAAACCAGTGTTCTACTTGATTCATGTTGACCAATTAAACTTGTTTTATCCCTGCGAAAATCCATTCATTTGACTCTTGGGAAAATTGCAAGATATCATTGTCTATCTCATAAATGTTGAAACTATATTACTTGGTTAATCTATCAGACTTATTGGCATCTTTCTTGCTCTCAACTGGAGTTCTTAGATGGTGTCTTTAAAATACAATGTCTCCGTATTTCTCACTGTTGATCTAGAGTTCAGGCTATCTGATCAAAGTCATTAGTTTGCCAGATTCTAAGATCAAAATTGAGGTCCGCATTCTGATTACTTGAATTCTCCTCTTTCCTTTTAGGTCACTGCAGAGAGCACTTGACAGAAGGCTCTACCTTCTTCTCTATGGTACCACTATTGGGGCACCTGATAAGAAACCTGTCTGGCACTTTCCAGAAAAAGTATACGAGACCGAGGAGACACTGCGTAAAGTGAGAGTCGGCTATCAATACTCTTCAGTTTTCTTTCTCATCAATTTTACCCTTCTAACTTTCAAGTTCTGCAGTGTGCAGAGTGTGCCTTAGCGTCCATCCTTGGAGGTCTTTCTCATACATATTTTGTTGGAAATGCTCCTATGGCGCACATGGTTGTACCGCCTACAGAAACTGCACAAGTTTCATCTCTGAGGGTATGTCTTCTACTAAAAATTTATATCATACAAGTTTCAGGAATTTTTGCTCGAACGTAGAGAGTATTACGTTTAGTATAATGTGGTCGTTTACTCGTATTCTTAAACGAAATCTCTCCTCTTTTCCAGAGGTTCTTTTTTAAGTGTCAAGTGATCGCAACCAATAAATTCAATATTGAGAAATGTGAAGATTTTGTGTGGGTTACAAAGGATGAATTGATGGAATATTTTCCTGATCAAGCTGAATTTTTCAAGAAGATGATCATCAGTTGATGCAAGTAGATTGATCATATAAGCCTCATAGATTGTTTCAATCAACAAATTCCTGGTGAGTTTGTAAGTGAAATGGTGGGTCAAGTTATGAACCCCTAAATTATGGGCTGAAGCTGGAGGCTTTGTTTGTTGTTCTGATATAATCTGGATGAACGAGGAAATTTCCTCTTCCTATTCTAAATGGTTCGATCCTCTTATTTTGATTTCTCGAACCAATGAAAGTAATTATTTGTTCATTCTCAAAATTTTGAGTATCGCTTATTTTTACAATATTGTTTCCTAATCATATTTAAGCTAAAAGCTCTAATTTAGAGTTCAAACTTTATAGGTTGTATTAAGTCAGAGATTTTCAATAATATATGTTCTTAATAATTTTTAGCATATAAACTAAATTGAAAACCGGGACGATTAAATAAAATATTATTATGATTATTTTTAACATAATTCAGTATCTCAAATTAAATACAATGCCATGTATAAATATTGTTCATATCCATTTTTTTTTCTTTTTTTAAACATAATTAAGTATTTTCAATTCTTAAATTTTAAAATTTAAAGAAAAAACAAAAATTAACCTTTATAATTTAACATATTACATGTTCCATGACATCAAAAATTAAAACATTCAACATCGTAGTTTAAGGGTATTTTAGTAATTTAACATTAAATTAAATTAAATTAAAAATGTATTTTTATCCCAAGAACATTTGTTTGATGAGACTCAAAGCGCTCTCATAGCATCTTTTCATTTTGAGGTTGAGTTGAAGCTTTTGCGACAATGGCGGAACCATTAAGCGGAGGGAGCCACGATCTCGAGCAGACCTTGAAGCCCTTCTATCGAAGAGCCTCCGAAGCCGAGGTTTGATTGCTAAACCCTTCACTTTTCTCCCATTTTCCCTTCTAAATCGAACGCCTTCTTAGGACGCGCCGCCTCTTATCTTTGTCGCATGGAATTTCATTTTTGGGTGAAATTGATGAATATGTTTTAGGTGTATTTCATTGCAATTACTTTGGATTACTGTTGAAATATTTGAAATGGGTGGGAAAATGAGTGATGAAGTTTAGATTTAGTCTCCTAGATTTTAGAAAGGGAGTTTGATTGAAGTTTTTGGCAGTCAGAGGTACTCCGATTAAGGATAATTTCCAGCTCTAGGGCAGTATGGAGTTAATACTTACTCTTAAGTCGTATCATACCACTCGTTGGAGAAAGTGTCAAGCTGTACACTTATGATGCCTCTCTTAGACCTTACTTTCAAACCATGGTGTATATATGCATGTATATTACCTGTTAGCAGCCAATGTTGTCCTTTTTGGGCTTTCTTTTAAGGTTTTAAAACGTGTTTGCTACGGAGAGGTTTCCACACTCTTATCAAGAATGCTTTGTTCTCCTCCCCAATCGATGTGGGATCTCACAATCCACCTCCCTTTGGGACCCAGCGTCCTCGCCGACACTCGTTCCTTTCTCTAATTGATGTGGAATCCCCCAATTCACTCCCCTTCGGGGCCCAGCGTCCTTGTTGGCACATCGTCCGATGCTAGCTCTGATACCATCGGTAACGGCCCAAGCCCACCGCCAGCAGATATTATTCCTTTTGGGCTTTTCCTTCCTGGCTTCCCCTCAAGGTTTTAAAACGCGTATGTTTGTGTGTTATAAGATATAATGCAGAGCTAGACATTTGTAAGGTGAGCAGATTTCTAGTGTGATACGCTGAGATGTGTATAAAATAGTTCAACATTCATTGTTGTCACAAAAGATCATACTTAGCCATATCAAAGTGTTAGGAGTACTACGATACCCAATCATCCTGAGATAGCCTAGTAGTTATCGGGTTGGAAAAAGTAAAAAAAAAAAAATATATATATATATATATTGTGGACCTTGGAGAGAATTGATTCAAACCCCGTAGTAGCCCTATCCATATCTTAAGATATTAAAATCTTACAAATTTTTTTAACACAAAATGTTGTAGGACGATCGATTGTTCCATGAAATTAGTCAAGGTGTTCGTAATCATACTAAGACGCTCACATTATGTAAGATAGACCTATGAGCAATATGTCTGAGTACTGCTGGCACTGGGCATTTGTGTTGTTATGATGAATGAGTGTGCTCATTAGTGACCATGGAGTTTAGAAATTTTTTTGTGTGTTTGCTTAAGTTTTGGTTCATCTTAGTTAGTGATCTTCTAATGAAATGAAAGCCAAGATTCATTTCTTCTTTAAAATAGATAAAGGCGGGAAACGGCCGAAAACATTCCACATCGGGCACATGGTTAGAGATAGTAAGCTTGTTGCTAGATTGTTTTGCTGACTAATTCATTTAAGTTTTCTACAACCGCGCAAGCCCACCGCTAGCCGATATTGTCCTTTTTAGGCTTTCATTTCAAGGTTTTAAAACATGCATGCTAGGGAGAGGTTTCCACACCCTAGTAAGGAATGCTTTATTCCCCTTTTCAACCGATGTGGGATCTCATAATCCACCCCCTTGGGGGCCAGCGTTATCGCTAGCACATCGCCCAGTATTTAGTTCTGATACCATTTATAACCAAGTAGATATTGTCCTCTTTAGGGTTTTCCTTCAAGGTTTAAAACACGTCTGCTAGGGAAAGGTTTCCACACCCTTATAAGGAATGCTTCGTTCCCCTCTTGAACCAACGTGGGATCTCACATTTTCCCTCTTTTTCTATGTGATTCTATTGATTGTTTTAAAATGCGCAAGGGTAACAATGCACAAATTTGGAGGTTAATTGCAGAGTTAGGCATTTGTATGTCCCAGTGATCTACAAGATATATGTAGAAGACTCGGGCCCAAAAACTGACCTTTTCAAATAGATTAAGGCTGCAAAATATGTTGTCTAAGACTTAGACTAAGGAAACCAAGTGATTAAGTTGTTGTCTTTAGTAGTAAGATTATTTGTCACTTGTAGTCATTAGGAAAATAAGAGGCGAAGAAGCCTTACGAGGGATACTGATCGAACCCGAAATATATTGCAGTGTAAACAAGAAAACGAACTACAGTATTTGAGGTACTTGGAACCTCCCCTCTCTTGAGCATACTAACTCGAGCCTTAATCCAACTAGCTACTGTCTAACTTATTTCTTTCCTACTCTATTTGTTGATAACGAATTACATTAACTACTTGTTACGGCTCAAGCCCACTGCGAGAAGATATTGTTTGCTAACGAAATACATTACCTACTTATAACGGATAATATCTGCTAGCGGTGGGCTTGGGCTATTACAAATGGTATCAGAAGTAGACACTGTGTGGTGTGCCAGCGAGGACAACCCAAAAAGGACAATATCTGCTAGCGGTGGGCTTGGGCTATTACAAATGGTATCAGAGCCAGACATCGGGCGGTGTGCCAGCGAGGATGTTGGGCCTCGAAGGTGGGTGGATTGTGAGATCCCACGTCGATTGGAGAGAGGAACGAGTGCCAGCAAGAATGCTAGGCCTCGAAGGGGGTGAATTATGAGATCCCACATCAATTAGAGAGGGAAACAAGTGTTAGAGAGGACGTTGGGCCTTGGAAGGGGTGGATTGTGAGATCCCACATCGGTTGGAGAGGGGAACAAAACATTTTTTATAAGGGTGTGGAAACCTCTCCCTACCATATACGTTTTAAAAACTGTGAGGCTGACGACCATACGTAACGGGTTAAAGTAGATAATATCTGCTAGCGGTGGGTTTGAGTTATACTACTTCTCTAACTAGTTGCTAATATACCTTTAATACTGTTATAACATTCCTATCAGACAGACCATGATAGGATAGGTAGAGAGTGAGGTGAAATTATTTTTAATCTTGTGCTTGATTTGGTATCAAGTTTTAAAGATTTTTTCTGAAAGTTTAGTTGATTTTGGTTTACCGTTATTATGTATTTGTACTTACGACAATGCGTTTTTATTTTAAGGATCGTTTGTCGAGACTAGAAGCTGCGCTTTTGAGTAAGAAAGGTACGACTCATGGCTGTTTCCCTTTTTAGAGAAACCATACTTTCATAGAGCAAATGAAAGAATTAACTCATGGGTAATTTTTATTTTATTCGAATCACACCAAATCACCAATGACACAAACATGTATGAATGTGGATTTCACATCATGTGTTTCTGATTATCGACAACCCGTCCATCTAGATGCTCACGACGAGGAACATCTTAAAACGATAAGCGAACTCCAGTCGAAGCTAGACAGCGCAAATGAAGCGCTAATTGCAGAACAGAAAAAGGCAAGTAGTATTTGTTTGTTGTTTGTCCATGGGTAGATGAAGAGGTCAAAAAAGAGAAAAATGGACGTTCTTATTTGGGATTATTTTGCAGGCTGAGATGGTTGCTGCAGAAAATGCAAAGCTCCAGTATCGCATACTCCATCTTGTGAGGGCAGCAAGGGGAACACGTTAAAAAGTTGGAGCAAAAATTCATTGACTTTTTTTTTTTTAATTTCCCTTACAATTTTTACAAACTTTTTGGAAGGCCATTGTTGAGATAGTTAGTTCAAGAATTTGAATGAAATTCTTTAGACCACAAATTGGGAGATGAAATTAGGGGTAACCTCTGATTTGATCTTTTTTTTTTTCTTCTTCTTTCTATTTATTAGAGATTATAAACAATTTTTTTTTTCTCTCTTACATTTTAGAATCATTTTTAATATTTTTTTTTTGTTAAAATTAAAAGAATAAACAAAAGGTTTGATCGAACAAAAGTTAATCGTAAGTTTTATTCTTAAACTTTCAAAATGATCTTTGAAGCATATAGAAGCTGGCTATGCAGACACTTCGAGTCACATGAACATTTTGTTCATCCATGCGACGACCCCATCAAGTCCTCGCTCTAGCAAATACCTCACGACACCTCTCTCAAACACCCCATGACCCCAGGTTGGTTTTTCTTTGGTTTTAGCTCGATTCAGACAAGTTTTCTACAGTTTCAAGATGGTTCATGGTTTATTTGAGGCTTTCTAAGATTGATAGTCATGTACAAATAAGCGGTAGATGATATAAATGAGATTTAAAATGTCAAAAATTCTGTCAAAAAAAAGTTTCGAATTTTCATGCTGAAGAAAAATAAAACAGTAAAGACAATTTTTACAATTTAACATACAATTTAAGCCAAGGGAAAGATAAACGCAACATTGTTGACATTTTAAAAAACCAAAAAGAATATATCCCATTTAAAAGGAACGAAACCCCAGAAAATTTTATGAAATACATTAATTTCTTTTAAAAGAATTAAAAATCGAAACCAGAAAATAGAAAAAATTCCAAGGACTCCTCAAGATCCAAAATCTAATAACAATAATAAAGTTTAAATCAAATTTAAATCTATAAAACTTACAAGAAATTAGTTCTATTTTGGTCTATAAATCCAAAACAATGTTAACAAAAAAAAAAAACTACAACCAATTTAACACCCAAGAACGAAGTAGGAATTTAATACAATACATCGTTACCTTAGGCATAAATTAATTCGACTGGTTAAGACATATCTTCAAACAAGAGGTTAAGAAAAAAAGAAAAAAGCTTCTTTGGAACTCCGAGCAGTTCGACTTTCTCAAATCCACAAAAGTTGAAGGGTTACTGTACATAAATATGGCAGCAGCAACCTAAAAACTACAACCAATTTACCAAAGCTGAAATTTAAAAATACCACCATAATCCAAAACATCTATACACGATATAGAAATTCCTATCTGATATCCTAAATATCTCCATTTTTTAACCTACCCATTTTAGTTTGAATGCAATGTACTATCACTTCACTTTGATCCCCTGCAAAAGACCCCGTGTACTCTTTGTTTCATGATTTTTCCTAGCTAGGACAAAATATTTCCAATAAACTAAGACTGATTAAAGAGAAAAATAAATATACCAACCTTGGTAAGTCATTCCAAAAGCTTTTGAACAAGCAGGTCGAGCAGCACCCTTTTGCGAAGCTTGTGATATTTGGTCAAGTTGTGTTCCTTTGCAATAATCCTCAGTTCTGCTAGACTCTTCAGTTTGAGATCTGAGGAAGGTAAAAGTGCCAAAATTTCAGCTATGCGATCATCCGTGGCGGCGGCGCATGACTTCATTTGTTTGTTTTCCCCAGTTCCGCTGTCGTCGGGTTTGATCTGATCTGAACTAGAAATATCATTAACAGAAGTTACATCTATGAGCTCTTGTCCAACCAGCATTTTTGAAGTCCCTTTATTTTGGGATGAAGGACCTAAGTTTTTCTCAGTGTCAAGAGCACAGTCCTGCTTTTCAACCCTGAGCTGACAAGGTTCAAGAGGCAGATCTAAGCAGGCATTGTCTCCAACTGCTCCTGGCTTTCGATGCTTTTTTGCTTTAGAAATCGGAGTATGTGATTTGCTCCGCCCCTTTTCGGTAAATTCTTTAGGCTTGTGATCCATATTTGAATATGACTTCTCATGACAAACATTCTCAACATTTAGATAATCGTCTAGCAATAACTTGTTTGTCTCCTTGGTCTGGGTTCTGACCAAATCGTTGTTTCCCTGCTGATTATGCAGCTTTGAAAGCAACATTGTAGGAAGATTTGATGAATCAAATGTACCCGTTTTCTTAGTATCCAAAAAGCGTAGATCGCAATCCACCTTTTCTTTCGTGTTTGAAGATGAACATGAAGGGGCACTTCCATTGGATTCAGGGAGAATTGACCCCCCGTCACTCTTGTTCTTCTTCTTTCTTAACAAGAAATCAATTAGCTTGTCCTCTGTATTGCAGTTTCCACTCTTTGGGTATGATGCTGGAGAACTTGAAATGGTATCAAACGACCTTTTGTTTCCACTGAATCCATCTGATTGTCTTGGGACATCTGGATTGGTATTTTCAAGAACAGATTTTCCATGCTGCTATATGAAAGAAAGTTAATGTTACAAAGTAACTGAAGTATAACCAAGGTTTCAATTCAGACTAGTTATTTAACTGAAAGAAAGCCAAGATTTCAAACCTTTCGTGCATTCAGAAGGCGGCCTTCACCACCAACATTCAAAGCTGACTTCAATTTTCTGCTCTTGCACGAGTTATTTATCCGGAGTTCCTCCGCTTCCTCAATTTTTACTTTTGAAACAGACTTCAGATATTCTTCGGTCACAAGCACATTTGAGGAAACTCCTTCAACGGAAATTTCAGCCTGCAAGAAAAATAAAATGTGAGCATCATAACATAGAGAGACTCTTCGAATACGACACAAACTATCAATGTGCGTTAGCTATCACACTAATGCTTCAGCTCACTTCGATCCAACTCCATCATTATGACTCTACTAGACACACCAAGACACTAACTGCATCTAAAGCAAGAAGGCAATACCTTAATTTCTTTCTTGCAAATATCATTTTCCTGGTGCTTTTGGACCGAACCATTGGGTGTTGAATACACTGCTGGGAAAATACTCTTGACTTCCATTTCTTCACTTTTGACTTTTATGCCAGAAATGCTCGAGGTTTCACTAAATGGGCCAACTAACTGCATTGAAGTATCAGTACCTTGGCTGCTCACAGTTGCATGCCGATCCTTATTTTACATAAAGTACATATATTTTAAAGGAAAAAAAAAAGAAGGAAAAAAACTCAATTCAGATGACAGTGATTAACAGTCAATCAATAAACTAGTTACTAATTTTACCCCGAGGCTTTTTAACCAGGTTGCCGACCATATTCAAGGAACAACTTCTTCCAACTAAGCAAAATAAAAGTACTTTTACTTTTAGTTTGGTTTACCCTAGTATATAACTAAAGTATAGCATCTAGCAAAGTTCATAAATGATTAGAATGATAAATTATGAATGTACTACATTGTCTAAAAAGAAACATAATTTAAGAGTTTGAAATGTAGAACTGTCTAGATATAACAATACAGCTTGCTCCATCCAATTTACAAACTTCTATAAATATTCATCCGTAATAGTGGATCTAATTTTCCTAAATATAGGCACATGAATAAATAGAATGCAAAGATCATCTCAGCACATCCAGACAGAAAATTGTACAAGTATAATGCTGACATGATAATTCTTTTACAGTGTTTATACCCCTGACCAACGTCTTAATCCAGAATATTTCTTTTCTTCCCATATCGTTTCAGATATATTTCATAAATCATAAAGGGAATGCCAAACAAAGTGTGTGCACAATGCAGTTGTTGACTAGATTACTCAGTATTGATGTTGGACAAGGGAATGCCAAACAAAATGAACTCTATCAAAACGGTTTTTTCCCCCTTTTTTTTTTTTTTTTCTTTCTCCTTTCCCTTCTTTTTGAGTAAAAAAAGCAAAACTGTACAGAAACTATTTAATTCTTCCAAACTCTATGCAAGAGAATCTATTTAGCTTTAAGATCTAAAGAGCTAGAATCTTCGTTCATAGACATGATTAGGCATAGCTATTATCACATTGGTCTTCTCACACTTTCTTCCTAAATCCTCTGAAATAGAATCATGATGCAGCATTTCATATCTTTATAGTCGAACTTACGAGATTGAGAAATGACGGAGCAGGATGTTCAATGAATGAACCCGAAGGGGAAAACAGCAATGACAATGCAAATAGGGCACATGTATTTCCCCCAAGGACAACTATATACAAAAGTTCCTTGATCCTTGGATTTCTTATGAGGGAGAAAGTTGCCTAGGGTAATGAAATATATGTGTAAACAGTAACAGTTAAGATTCTCCACTAGAAGTCAATAAAATGAGCCCCCCAACCGTTAAGAATACTAAGAACTAATGAAAATGATTCTGTAAAAATGGAAAAAAAAAAAAAAAAAAAAAAGGAAAAAAAAAAACTATCTTGCAAGAATCTCTACATGCAGTAACCTATCGGATCATTGACAATTAAAAGTGGAATCACGTGTATATGTTTTATGCTTTCATGAAGTTTTCTGTAGTCTTCTTTCTCATGCTTCTTGAACAATGACTTTTTAGATCTCAGAGGGTACAGAGAAAACCTGCCCATCATCTTGTTCTCGGCCCTCTCCAAGAAAAGGCTTCAGTATCTCGAACAATTTCTCTGCTGGTTGTGTATGTAATGGTAACTGATCGACTGTATTAATCTTATCACTTCGTCTCCAGCTCTTTATTGAATTGTGAAGGACGTCAATTTTTTCTCTCAAAGCATTACAGCATGCTTCAAATTGGTTTCTACTTTCTGTCCATGCGAGGCCACATTGAAGCAAAACTAGATCTTCTTCAAGATCATCGATTTCAGAAGCTGCCTTCCGTATCAAAATCTTTAGTACTTGAACGCAATACTTCTCATTCATAGCATTTTCTTCTATAACATCTATGACCATAAAATTATAACAAAAATAAGAACCACAAATGTTGAAGTGAAACAAAGAGAAAAATCTGGCCCAAAATAAGAACACCAAATGTTCAAGTTTACCTCTCCCATAACCGAAGTAAAAGTCAGCCTGCCATCCAGATTCCACACTGTAACTGCTTTCACCAGCATCGGAATAGGAGAAACCTGGAACAATTCTTTACAATCAAATTAACTTGAAACTTGTTTATTCAGATAAATAGAAGAAAGTGACGAATAAAGATCAGTAGAACCTTGATCATACGGCCAATCCCACAGATCCCCGTCCATGAAAGTCCCAGAAAATTTATCCTGCAAAAACAAATGAGCATAACCATCTCAACTCATGCATGCACACGAGAGAAGAACAGCACTCCCGTGATGACAAATCATCTCAATAACCGGATAACTCGATACCATGAGCTTATTACAACTACAGTTCAGAAAAGTGGTATTCAAAATTTATCAGGAAATCTTCTTGTTTCCACTTCATTGCTTAAGAACCTGAATAAAGAATAGTACCGCACAACATTCAGTACGCAAGATCCCCAAGATAAACGTTCAGAAAGTACTGTACATTCAACTACCAACTTGAATTTATAAACCTATAACAACTCCTTATCATTGGGTTCCCAAAAAAAAAATCGACTGAAAAATCTATGTGTTTCTTTGACAATATCTGCAGAATATTCAAAGAGATTATAACTCGAACTTGCACAATTTGACGAAATCAACAGTCCTATTCCTAACAACGCATTTAAAGGGGAAAAACATAGCTAACGAGGCGCAAAACGCTAGATACAATCAATCGGCAGAAAAAACACAAAGCAGAGCAAAATTGAAAATATCAAAAGGAAAAAAAAAACAACAAATCGAAGCTAGCGATATACAAAGAGCCAGACAGAAATAATAATAATTAGAGAAATTCTGAAAACGATAAGTTCGAGAGAGTAAGAAGCAATACGAAAAGAAAATAAAACAGTGAAAACCAACCAGCTAGAAAGTTCTGAAGAACGCAAGCCTTTTCTCAGAAATGCAGTCCAAAAACTAACAACTAAAACTCAGAAAACAACTATTTCCATGAACGATAAGCAGCACAAAAAAAGAATAAAAAACAAGCTAAAGCTGGCGACAATTTACGGAGCTAGCCTAGCCGAAGAAAATCAACCAAAAAATTCTCGAAATACGATGCTCAAGACATAAGAAACAGAACAAAACGAAAAGACACCAGCAAGCTCGCAAATTCCGAAGAACGCAAGTGCAGTCCAAAAGTCAAGAACCAAAGCTCAGAAAACAACGATTTCCAAGAACAATAAGAAACACACACAAAAAAAAAAAACTCAAAGCTAACAACATTTTACAAAGCCAAATAGCAGAAGAAAATGAACCAAAAAGGTTCGCGAATGCAAAGCTCAAGAGAGTAAGAAGGAATACAACCTGGAAAAAAAAAACAGTAGAAACTAACCAACTCGTGAATTCCGAACGGAAACAGTCTCTCACAAATGCAGTCAGATAGTCGACAACCGAATCTCATAACAACGATTTCCGAGAACAATAAGAAGCACAGACAAAAAAAAAAGAAAGAAAAAAAAAACACAGCTAGCGACAATTTAAGGAGCCAAACAGCTACAGAAAATTAACCACAAAAAATTCTCGAAATGCAAAGCTCAAGAGAGTAAGAAACAATGCAAAACGAAAAGTAAACAGTAAAAACCAACCAGTTCGCAAATTCCAAAGAACTCGAACTCTCTCTCATAAATGCAATCCAAAAACTAACAACCAAAGCTCAGAAAGCAACAATATCCAAGAACAAGAGTTACACAACAAAGAAGCAGCAAAAAAAAAAATGAAACAACTACAAGAAGAAGGAAGGATCGTAAAAAAGAGGATGCTTAAAGGAAATGCAGCACATTCCGAGACGCGAAACAACAAAAAACAAGGACAGAAGACGATACCTGAGAGCGTACTGCCACGGCTACTGCAACTACAACAGAGGAGAAGAGACTGAGTGGACAATGCAAGGAGCTTATCCAGTAGAATCCACATAGAGAAAAATGAGAATGTAGAGCAGAGAGCGGTCTAGGGTTTCTGAATCTTGGAATTTGAGAGAGAAATGGAAAGAGAGAGAGAGAAGGCGCCAAGCAAATTTTTTGTCTGACAGAGAGGAAGAGGAAGCAACTGAAAGGGACGAACGGACTCTTTGGGAAATCACGCAGCGGAGGAGGGGTCCTTCAAGGGTAAAACCGTAAATTATTCCCAGGACGTTAAAGCCAAGAAGTTTTGGGCCCACTGGATCAGAAAATTCTCTGGGCCCACTGGATCAGAAAATTCTCTGGGCCCACTGGATCAGAAAATTCTTTGGGCCCACTGTATGTATAAAGACGTAGATAATCTCATAAAATATTTTTTAAATCATAAAAAATATATTTGATATTAAATTATAAATTATGGATTTGGTTTCTACCATGAAATTAAAATAATAATAATTAAAATTAAATAAAAAATTAATTGATTACAACAATAATAGAGTAACCCATGTCTTTTTTTGAAAAAAAATTTAATAGATTAAATAAATAATTATCTTAAAAAATTTAGTATTAATATAAATTTAAGATTTTTTTTTTTTTTTTTTTTTTTGAAATTAGATGGAGAAAAAAGGAGGCATATTATGAAAAGCTTAGTAGACTCTGCAGTGAGTGGACCCCGCCGGTCAAAGGAGTTGACAGAGAGCTGCCACGTCACTGTTAAGGGGACACGTGTAAGGATTTAAGAGGTAAAGAGTAGTGGGCAGTGGTGTGAGCGGACTGGGGGATCTTTTTGTGTCTGACCGTGAAGGGGTAAAGTTATAAATAGGGATTGAAAAGTGAGGGTATATTTGTAAATGGCGAAACCTTCGAACTTGTCACTTTTGGAATCTTGGGGAATCAGAGAATTATGGTACCAATAAATTCTGACATTTTTTGCTGCCGAAAAGCGACACTGACCGGACACGCCATTTTTGCATTGAACACACATATATATATATATATATATATATAAACCCAATATATATTACCGTTGTATGACAAAAGTCTCTCGACTAATTTAGTGAATGATCCTAGGTTTATAATCAATAAATACTCTCTTCATTTGAGGTCATGGGAAGCCTAAAGTAAAGTCACGAGAACTTATATTCAAAATATCAAAGTAGACAAATATCATATTTGTTAGATTGAATGGCACGATGACCTATATGGGTCACGACCTCATATATTTATAGATGTGTATAATGAAGATTACATTCCAAATCTATGATTTGATAACAAACCATGAAATCATAGATTTGGTAATAAACCCTTCAAATCATAGATTTGGTAACAAACTAGTAAATCCTAGATTATCTTAGTATATACAGATATGATCTATTTTAGGTTTAACACCCCCCTCAATCTGAACGATGTACTACTAAGTTCAGATTGCGCCTAAAATAGCTAAAAGAAGGAGCTGGCAGTGGCTTTGTCATGATATCGGCGAACTGATCCTTGGAAGATATGAGTCGAACATCAAGCTGACGAGTCGATACTCGTTCACGAACGAAGTGATAATCAACCTCAACATGCTTCGTCCGTCGATGAAAGATTGGATTGGCGGATAGGTAGGTAGCACCAATGTTGTCACACCATAGGCTAGGCGCTCGCGCTTGCGAGATCCTGAGCTCACGCAAGAGGACTTGGATCCAAATTAATTCGGCAGTGGCATCAGCAACCGCCTTATATTCAGCTTCCGTACTAGAACGAGAAACTGTTGATTGTTTCCTCGAACTCCAAGAGATAAGATTGCCACCAAAGAAGATCACATAGCCTCCAGTGCTTTGACGATCATCAGGATTCCCAGCCCAATCAGCATCTGAAAAGGCACTAAACAAATCAGTGCTGGACTTTGTAAGACACAAACTCATATCAATAGTGTCATGTAGATAACAGAGAATTCGTTTGACTGCCGCCCAATGTATAGAAGTCGGAGAGGACATGAACTGACACACTCTGTTGACACAGAAGGATATATCAGGACGTGTCAGAGACAAATATTGGAGAGCACCAACGACACTTTGATAGCGAGTAGTATCCTCAAGTGAGCTTTTCACCACCATTCAATAACAACTTCTCACTGGGAAGCATAGGTGTGGGCACACCTTTGGAGGTGAGCATATTGGTTCTGGCTAATAAATCTCGAATGTATTTATGTTGTGTCAGAATAAGTCCACTGAAAGTATGACGGACCTCAATCCCAAGAAAATAACTCAAAATACCAAGATCCTTAACGGCAAAATCATCCTGAAGTTGTGTAAAAAGTTTCTCAGTAGCCGTAGAAGATGAGTTGATGATAATAATGTCATCAACGTAGATGAGGATATACATCTGAATGCCCGTCTTGATAGATCATATCTGTATATACTAAGATAATCTAGGATTTACTAGTTTGTTACCAAATCTATGATTTCATGGTTTGTTATCAAATCATAGATTTGGAATGTAATCTTCATTATACACATCTATAAATACATGAGGTCGTGACCCATATAGATCATCGTGTCATTCAATCTAACATGGTATCAGAGCAGAAGATCGAGCTACAAGATATGTTACTGTTCCATCTGTACACACCTTGGGTTTCTTGATATTGTGCTTCAATCGAGTACCATACGGATGAGTAGTAGGTGCAAGATCCACATTTGAGGGGACAGTCGTATCAGCCGTTGCTAGGGGAGCAACCGATGCTATAGTAGTTGGTTGACCAGCGGCCGAGGATTCGACTGGGCATTGCGCAATATCATTTGCTGGCGGAGGAGCCGAGGCCTCAATCATTGGCGGAACAACCAACGCCGATTCGCATGGCAGCGACGCGGAGGATTGCTGCGGCAATTCCGAAGCTGATGTAGACATCAAATTTTCTGCATTCAAAGAGTTAGTAGGCCCAGGCGTATGCATGTGATCATTCTCCAAATTAGTACTGCTATTACCCAAATGCAAGGTGCACAAATCAGGGGCATTATGCGTCGACTGCATGATTGGGGAAGAATTAGGTGGGGCTCTCTTGAATGGAAAAACATTTTCATCAAATATGACATCTCTAGACATATAGACACGACCAGAATCGATGTCAAGACACTTATACCCTTTATGTAAAGAACTGTAGCCTAGAAAGACACATTCCTTTGATCGAAAAGAGAGCTTTTGTTTGTTATAAGGACGAAGATGAGGCCAACAAACACACCCAACAATTTTTAATGAGTAATTTGGTGGGGTATGAAAAAGAAGCTCTAAGGGGCATTTTTTTATCAATGACACGAGTAGGAAGACGATTGATGATATATGTGGCTGTAAGAAACGCGTCGTCCCAAAATTTAATAGGTACATGAGCATGAGCTAGAAGGGCTAGGCCAGTTTCAACAATATGACGGTGCTTGCGTTCAACAGACCCATTTTGTTGATGTGTGTGAGGGCACGAAACACGATGACCAATTCCAAGGGAACGAAAAAATGTGTTATGAATTTTCTGATATTCCCCGCCCCAATCAGATTGGATCCACTTGATTTTAGTATCTAGGATGCGCTCAACATGAGCTTGGAATTGCAAAAATATACGAGGAGCTTCTGTATGATCATGCATCAAATAGATCCACGAAAACTTACTGAAATCATCAATGAAACTAATATAATATTTAAAACCCCCAACAAATGGAGGTGCATGGCCCCAAACATCCGAAAAAATAAGTTCCAAAGGTGACGAAGACCTATGGGAAGAACTAGTATATGGTAATTGATGACTTTTTGCTAACTGACACGCATTACAAACTGGACTCCCTAGCACACGAAATATTATTGAGATGCAAAATTGACTTTACTACTTGAGATGAAGGATGTCCAAGACGTGCATGCCATTGGGCGTGAGTAGTAGATCTGCTCACCAAGGCGTGCTTGAGATTATCGACATCGGATGGCTTAATAGGATAAAGACCAGATTCACACCTCCCATTTAGGAGACTTTTCCTCGACTGTCGATCCTTTATAGAAAAGTGCCAAGGATGGAATTCAAAAAATACGTCATTATCACGAGAAAATTTATGAACGGAAAGAAGATGTTTGGAAATTTCAGGCACATGCAAAATATTACGCAATGCAAGAGGACGAGTAGCAGTATTAATTAGAGAATGACCAGTATGCAAAACATGCAAACCTGCTCCATTGCCGACTTGAACTTGTTCACCTCCATGATAACGTTCACGCACAGCGAGACGATCCAGGTCACTGGTGATATGGTCCGTAGCGCTTGTGTCGCTATACCAATTTGGGTCAATCTTGTAAGAGGAAGTAGCCGCCAGTGTCGTAGGAGGAGCAGAAGAAGGTTCATCTTGATAGGACTCATCCATCCTATGCCAGCAGCGGATAGCAGTATGCCCCACTTTGCCGCAGATCTGGCAGGAAGGACGGGCAGAAGGGCCACGGCGATCACCAGCAGGACGAGAGGGTGCATAACCTTGAGAACGACCACGACCACGATCCCTACGCCCACGATTCTTCTGCTGACTACCACGACTAGCATAATTGGCAGAAGATCCAAGATTTAACTGAAGTTCAGCACGACCAGTATAATTGGTCGAAGATCCCGGATTTAACTAAAGTTCAGCCTGGTGTTGTAGTTGGCGAGCTTCATACGTCATTAGATGTGCAAACACATCATCAAGCGTGAGGGCTTCACTCTTGGTAGTCATTGAGGTGACGAAGGGATCAAGTCAGGGCCAAAACCAGCGAGAAGATACGCAATCACATCATCATCTTGCAAGGCAGAGCCAGCGGCGGCCAGCTCGGTGGCTAGCCCTTTGATCTTGCGAAAATAATTTGCAGCAGATTGATCTCGTTTCTTGGATGTGGCGAGCTCAACACGAATCTGAGTAGTGCGAGCACGAGTTGACGATGAAAACATCCGCTGCAGGGTATCCCACGCCTCCTTGGACGTAGTAGCGGCAACCACATCATGAAGAATCTCCTCAGACATGGAGGAGAGAAGGCCGCTAAGGACCTGTTGATCCTGATCATACCATTGATTATAGGCCGGATTAGAGACCAGCTCAGCACCAGCAGCAGTTGAGGACGGGACCAGCTTGGCAGGTGCGGCATTGGTGCCATCGAGGTAACCCATAAGCTTCGTACTCCGTAGGTAGGGGAGGAGCTGGGCACGCTATATGATGAAGTTGTTTTTGGTTAGACGAATTGTGACAGCATGGTGTAGAGGGATTGGGCCAAAAGTCGCCATGGTAGTTGAGACGGTGTTGGAGATGGTGGATGGAGAGGAGGAAGAAGACATGGTAGACATTTAAAAAATAAACCTTGGCTCTGATACCATGATAGATTGAATGGCACGATGACCTATATGGGTCACGACCTCATCAATTTATAGATGTGTATAATGAAGATTACATCCCAAATCTATGATTTGATAACAAACCATGAAATCATAGATTTGGTAACAAACCCTTCAAATCATAGATTTGGTAACAAACTAGTAAATCTAGATTATTTTAGTATATACAGATATGATCTATTTTAGGTTTAACAATATTATCGTAAAGAGTCGTGTTCATCTAACCTTATCTATATTATAATATCAATTAATTGTAAAAATTACATTTTTGTATTCATTAATTTAGATTTTAATCGCATGTGAATAAGATATTATTAAATAACTATATTTTGTGTTTATGAGAATATTATAAAATTTTTATATAAATAAAGTATTTTCAATCATTTTATTATAATATTTAATTTTAAATAATTAACCGTTGTCAAAATAAATTTTATTAAATAAGTAATTCATTTATTTAATAATCTTTTATAAGAAAAGGTTAAATATATAAATTATTATTAATTTATTATAATAAAATAATTATTAATCGAGTAATAAGTGTTGGATGAAAGTCCCCGCTAATTTAGTGAATGATTATGAGTTTATAATCAATGAATACTTCCTCTGTTGTTAAGCCATGAAAGCTTATGTTCAAAGTGGACAATATCATACCATTTGTGGAGAGTCGGGTTTATCTAACATGGTATCAGAGTCATGTCCTAAAGTTAGCCATGTCAATAGAATCCTCAAATGTCGAATAAAGAACTCCAAAAAGAAAAAGGAATCGAGGCTCCTCGAAGGCATAGTAAAAAATGACTAAGACTCCAAAAGAAAAGGAGTCGAGCTCGATTAAGGGGCTTAAAGAGGACAATATCTGCTAGTGGTGGGAGGTGGACATGAGATAGTGTACCAGCAAGGATGTTGGGCCCCAAAGAAGGGTAGATTTGGAGGGTCTCACATCGATTGGAAAAGGTCAGCGAGAATGATAGGCCCTGAAGGGGATGAATTGTGAGATCACACTTTGGTTGTGGAGGGGAGAACTAAACATTTTTTTTAATTTGGTTTTCCCCAAAAGTCTCATTCCAATGGAAATGATGTTCCTTACTTATAAACTCATGATCTTTCCGTTAATTAGCTAACGTGGACCTACTCCTCCCAATAATTTTCAACATATTCTACATGAAACACCCATAACATGCTTTTGTTACCCGTGCCAATAATTTGGTAGCTCACTCACAACGTGAAGATTATGATTTTGCAACCAAGCTCAACACACAACATGTTTAATGTCACAGTCACACTTTTTTTTTTGCAGGGGACTAGCGATTGTGCGGTGCTTATTCTAAACTTAACGAACAAGCGAGCCGTGTCAAAGTCAAATTTCATGGACAATTCTAGTGTATGGTCGAGCCTCGAGTCTCGTTCAAGAAAAATATGTTGGAAGTAAGCATTGTGGAAGTCAATTGCATTGAAAACACGTAGGCAAGAGATATTACAATATATGATCGGGGAAGTTTGGTGACTACTTGGTCTCCACTATAGTATATTTTGAGGCGATTCAGATCTAGCAAGCCTATAAATGATTTTACCGAATAGTCATACAATAGAAATAAACTTAAGAAAGTAATACGACAAGAAAACACGTAAAAAGGGATTTTGCATGTCACGAGCATGCGACCATGGGCAACACGTCATGGACGAGCATGACCATGACACTTAGCACACAAAATTCTCTTCCACTTCTAAGCCCATACATTTCTAATCTAAAATTAATTTTAAACATAAGCTCAAACCGCGTGTGTCGAGTTAGTCTAAAATTTTCGGATAACAAGCTTTTTTTTATTAGAACTATGAGGCATAAATTTTGACTTTAAAAAAAAAAAAAAAAAAACTAAACCAAGTCGAACCATTATTGATGGGTTAGTTCGGGTCGCGCTTATTATAAGAATTTATAAAATGAATAATTGGGTTAGGTCTAAAATATCGTAAAACTCAATACACCCACTCCAAAAACGACAAATAAGCCTAATTTGATAGCCTTATACATTGAGGATCGTGTAAGCTGACCCGAATAGAATCGATATTGTGCAAGATATTAGGGCATGAGAAAATTCCAATAAAAATGGAAATTTTTTAAAATCCTATATACATTCGTAGCCACCATTTGAGGAAGCTAAATCCTATCCAACTAAAATTATTCTTTTTTATTTTATTTTTTATTTTATATTACTTAATGTTTGAATTATTAGATTGGACTAAAATAAAAGTAGGCTAGCTAGAAATATGTTGATTTAAAATATATTCTTTTCACTCACTTTATGTGAATAATTCTTTTATTTTTTCTGGGAATTATTCTCTTATTTGTCACGTTTTCAAAAATAAAAACTTTAATCTAATCAATACGTCACATTATTAAATAATTTTCTCTAAAAATTTATAGATAAAATATATAAAAAACTAAATATAATTTAGATCTTAAAAAAAAATTGAAATGATATAAACACAAAAGTCGTATATGATAGCTTTTCTTATTTTTTACATCCATTTTCATATTTTATTATTATTATTATTATTATTATTATTATTATTATTATTATTATTATTATTATTATTATTATTATTATTATTATTGATGTTTTAATTATATGAAAGGAAAATAAATATATATTAGAAAATTTGTTTAGTAACTTCATTAGTAAGTCGATCCTTCACAGGTTGTTTGTAACTAGAGCTGGTCAACTGTTTAATCCGTGAAGTTACAACTTAAGGGAACAACCTCTCTACTATCTCTAAGTAGGAGTGAATTCCATTTTGCACCCTATGCCAGCTATTCACCCAGTCTTACTCCTGAAATGGGAGGTTGTCACTCTCACCCATGCAAATCTAAGGATAATTTCGAATAAACAGGATCTCCATAGTTAGCTTAGGATTAAGATCGAGTTACCTAGGTCATTGAATGAAAAAACAGTCTCAACAGTAAACGACATTATAAAATGAGAGTGACTTTCTTCATGGTCTGATCTTATGCAATATTCATTGCATAGGATGCCCCCACTCACATGTCTTCACTTGTACAATTTAGTGATCACATTGTTCATATCGTATACAAAAGTGGGTCACATCTATAAAGGTAAGATACTCAGTCTTATCCTTGTACTATACATCATTTTGACTGTATACTTGAACTTGATTCACTTTTATGTCTCTACACATATAGTTTGAGTATTCATGCTATAGCAAGAGTGTTCTTAGTTTATTGGATTTAGATTAATGATCATGAAATTTACTTTATTCAATAACAATCCTTACTAAATAAACATCAATAATAATTTTATTTTAATTAGAGTATATTTTTCTTTACAAACTATGAATTTTAGGACATAAAACCCAGCAGATTAGAGAGAGAAACGAGAGTTAACGACGATGTTGGGCTACGAAGGGAGAATGGATTGTAAGATCTCATATCGATTAGAGAGAGGATCGAAGCATTCTTTATAAGAGTGTAAAAATCTCTCAATAACAGATGCTTTTTAAAAATTTTGAGGAAAAACTCAAAATAAAAAGTTAAAGGTTAAGAATGAGATAAAAAATAGAATTGGGAAGGTCTATGTTATCATTGATATTGATATCCTTTAAATAGGATAACAGAAGTACAAATGAGGAAAATATAAAATAATTAAATACGGAGAATAAAATAAAATATACTGTAAATCAAATCATAAATAAAGAATATTATGATATAATATCTAAGATATATTCTATAAATAATATATACTCTAGATATTATATCTCAATACTCCCCCTCAAGTTGGAGAGTGTATGTCAATCACACCCAACTTGTCTTTCAAAAAATAAAATTGATGTCTTCCCAAAGCTTTAGTGAAAATATCTATCAATTGCATTTTAGTCGAAACATAACACGGTTTGATGATTCCAACTTGTAATTTTTCTCGAACTATATGACAATCTATTTCAATGTGTTTCGTACTGATAAGATAAGGAATCAATACAAGGGGAATAAGATTCGGATTACCTTGTTGATCGAATATCTCAAGCCAATAACACTTTGTTTGAGATTCGAATCACTCCAGAAGCAAGATCGATCATGTCTAGCTTCAATGATTCTTGTTGATCAAGTAATCTCAAACACTTGTTTGAGATTCGAATCACTCCACAAGCAAGATTGATCATGTCGAGCTTGAATGATTCTACATGCAACCTAAACTACATAGAGTTGCAAATAAACTTAGCCATTGGCTAAAGAAAGCACAAATGCTCCTTTTACTATATTTTCCAAGTCTTTTTACAAATACAACATAGATGGCTTTATATAGCCTCAAAATGAAACTATTAAAGGCATTCCAAAAGTTGTAACATTCACACTTTATGGCCATAATTAGCCATTATGTAAATGTAACCGAAATTAAATAAAAAGTCTTAAAACACAATAACTCTAAATTATAACCCACCCAAAATTTACAACAATCAAACTTTATTCTTCTTCAATGTAGCATGAATTGAAACATCTTTTGATAATTTTGACAACCTTTTCTTCACATCTTCATTGAAGTATATTGTATGATTGATGTCTCTTGGTTCATATCATTCTCCACTTCTTCAAGAGGATTCGTCCTCGAATCTATTTGTGTAACTTTGCTGCAAAAAATAAGTTATGGAAATACGACGGACCTCACAACACTCTCTCACGTGTATACACTCAAGGAATTTTAGGCCACTCTGTTTGCACTCATTTACACAAATGAAGCTCTCATTCTCACCTCTCAAAATTTTAAATAGAGCAAAGATTGAATTTTGAACTTTGGGTCGATTAAAAACTAAAAAGATGAAAATAAATAAAAATCAAATTGAGAAGAAACGCAAAGGAAACATATATCCGATCTTGAGCCTGAAGCTCTGATACCAAATGATAAGATAAGGAATCACTACAAGGGGAGTAAGATTCGGATTACCTTGTGGATCGAATATCTCAAGCAAAGAACATTTTGTTTGAGATTCGAATCACTCCAGAAGCAAGATCGATCATGTCTAGCTTCAATGATTCTTGTTGATCAAATATCTCAAGACAAGAACACTTGATTGAGATTCGAATCACTCCACAAGCAAGATTGATCATGTCGAGCTTGAATGATTCTACATGCAACCTAAACTACATAGAGTTGCAAAGAAACTTAGCCATTGGCTAAAGAAAAGCACAAATGCTTCTTTTGATATATTTTCCAAGTCTTAATACAAATACAACATAGATGGCTTTATATAGCCTCAAAATGAAACTATTAAAGGCATTCCAAAAGTTGTAACATTCACACTTTATGGCCATAATTAGCCATTATGTAAATGTAACCGAAATTAAATAAAAAGTCTTAAAACACAATAACTCTAAATTATAACCCACCCAAAATTTACAACAATCAAACTTTATTCTTCTTCAATGTAGCATGAATTGAAACATCTTTTGATAATTTTGACAACCTTTTCTTCACATCTTCATTGAAGTATATTGTAGGATTGATGTCTTTTGGTTCATATCATTCTTGGATTGGCTGCTATGTGTAATGCTGCTTGATTATCACAATACAATAATGCTGGTTCGAACAGTGAAACTTTCAAGTCTTGGAGAATGTATCTTAACCAAGTTAACTCTAAACAAGTATTTGCCATAGCTCGATACTCGGCTTCTGCTGGTGATCTAGACACATTGGTTTGTTTTTTTGACTTCCAAGAAATAATTGAATTTCCAAGGAAAATGCAGAACCCAGAAATAGACCGTTTGGAAGTTCGACAACTACCCCAGTCTGAATCGCAATATGCTTGTAATCTCAAGTTATTTTCAGATGGTAGTAGAAGTCCTTGACCAGGAGTACCTTTGATGTATCTCAGAACTCGAAGAGCTGCCTCCCAACGTGGTTTTCTTGGTTCATGCATAAATTGACTAAGCATACGAACTGAATACACTATGTCAGGCCTAGTAACGGTTAAATATATTAATTTGCCAACCAACCGTCTGTATTTACTTGGATCATTCAACTTTTCTCCTTCTATTGAAGAAAGTTTCAGATTTTGCTCCATAAGAAATTTTTCTGGACGTGCTCCTGTAAGGCCTGTGTCTTGAAGAATGTCTAGAGCATACTTCCTTTGAGACATAAAGATTCCTTTTCTAGACCTAGAAAATTCAATACCTAGGAAATATTTCAAATTTCCTAAATCTTTGATAAGAAATTTCTTGAGTAAACTAGTCTTGAGATGTTGAATTTCTTTGAGATCGTTGCCTGTCAACAGAATATCATCAACATAGATAAGAGCTGTAGTGAAAGAAGTACCTTTACTCTTGGTAAATAAAGAGTAATCTGCTTTGGACTGAGTGTAGCCTGCATTTTGTATAATGGTAGGGAATATGGAGAACTAATTGCGAGAAGCCAGTTTTAAACCATAAAGAGATTTATGGAGCCGACATACAGTATTCTCCCCCTGTCGGCGAATACCTGGTGATAAAGACATATAGACTTCCTCGTCTAGATTACCATGGAGAAAGGCATTTTGAACATCTAACTGATGAGTGAACCAGTTTCGAGCAGCGGCAATAGTGAGTAAGCAACGAAGTGTAGTAAGTTTCGCTGTAGGAGAAAATGTCTCTTTGTAATCAACACCTTCAACCTGAGTGTATCCCTTTGCTACCAGTCGAGCTTTATAACGTTCAACAGAACCATCAGAGTTGTATTTAATCTTGTACACCCAACGACAGCCAATAGGTTTATGGCCAGGTGGTAGAGGAACGAGAGACCAAGTATGATTACGTTCCAAAGCTGCAATTTCATCATTCATAGCCTGCTGCCATAGTGGATTGCCAACTGCCTCATCATAGGTTTTAGGTTCTGTCTGGGCTGTAAGAAAAGCTAGAAAAGCACGTTGAGTAGGAGAAAAACGAGAGAATGAAAGGTAATGATGAAGGGGATACCTGATGCCAGTGTTGGGACTTGAGCTAGAGGTTAAATGATTGGCTCCCGAAGACATCTCGTAATCATTATAATAAGCTGGAGGTTGTTTGGTACGAGTAGAACGTCGGAGTGGAACTGATGTATCAAGTGGGATAAGATCAGATTTAGTGGGAATCTGGAACTGATGAATTTGGAGAAGGAATAGGAGGCGGAGGAGACGGCGAAGGATCAGAATGAATGTTTGAGTAGGGTGGATCATGAAATGGTAAAATGGGAGTTGAAGAAGCTAATGTTAGTCTATGAAGCTGATGAAAAAGGAAAATCATCTTCACAAAATTTAACATCACGACTAATAAAGAATTTTTTAGATTGCATGTCATACAACTTGTAACCTTTATGACCACAAGGATATCCTATGAAAACACAAGGAATTGCCTAAGGTTCAAATTTTTGCTTAGGATGTACTACAGTTGCATAACACTTACAACAAAAAACTTTAAGATGGTGAAATGTAGGTGGTCGTTTGTAGAGAGCTTCAAAGGGTGTCTTGTTAGATAACAATGGTGATGATGTTCTATTTATAAGACAAATAGCCGTTAAAATGCATTCTTCCCAAAAATTAAGTGGAACCTGTGACTGAAAAAGAAGAGACCTAGCTACATTTAGGATATGACGATAATTACGTTTTACGACTCCATTTTGTTGTGGAGTATAGACATAGGTGCGCTGAAATTCAATGCAAAAAAATGGTTGCAAAGATAGGAACTCAGTCTCATTGTCTGATCTAACTATCTTGATAGTAGTATGAAATTGAGTTTGAACAAATTTAACAAAGTTTACTAACAAATGGTGTACTTCTGATTTGTGTTGCATAAGAAAAACCCAAGTACATCGGGTAAAATCATCAACAACAATGAGAAAAAAACGCAAACCAAAATGGGTTGGAATTTTATGTGGTCCCCAAACATCACAATGTAACAGATCAAAGGCAGAATGGGTTGTTATTGAACTTTTTGGGAAAGACAACCTAGTTTGTTTTGCTAATGGACAAATACTACAATTATGAGAAAGAGTAGCATTATTAAGATGCAATTGATCAGCTAGAAATTTAAAACGAGAAGGAGAAGGATGATCTAGGCGTAAATGCCACAAATCAGATGACTGAGATACTTAATTTGCTGAAGACTTGATTGGAGATGAAGAAATATGATAGAGACCTCCAGATTGTTTACCCGAGCCAATCATCTTCCCCATAGCCAAGTCCTGCATAACACAAGAATCAGGATAAAAGGTCACATAACATTTTAAGTCATTGGTAAGTTTGCTGATGGACATTAGGTTTAAGTTGAATGAAGGCACACATAAAACATTGTTTAATTTAAGGTCAGGATTAAAAGAAACATTGCCGGTATGTGACACATGTGCTGTCCCTTCATTAGGCAAATTTATTGTAGATATGGTGGTAGTCTTTGGTTCAGTCATAACAGAAGCTTTGGATACTATATGATCTGTAGCTCCACTATCGAGAATCCATGGATTAGAACTCGTAGAGTTAATAGATAATGCAGATACTGGAAACAAACCTGCAACATTGATGTTATTATCAGAATTACCAAAAGGACGATGATTGGGTGTAGATAAGGCTTGTACAGTCTGTTGTAATTGCCCAGAAGAAAAATTTGGGATGGAATTAGGTGACTGTTCTTATGTATTCAACTGACATCGGCCATATTTGTAGATGATCGATATCCTCGATTGTTGCGTTGATTGAATCGTACTGCCCTTCTAGAATTATTTTTCTGTTGACATTGATATTCTGTATGTCCCCTTCTGTCACAAAATTTACAGTGAAACTTAAGGAATCGACACTCATCAATTGTATGACCACTTTTATTGCAGTGTTCACATGATTTATCCTTCGCGAGTTTTGAATATGTTGTTTTCTTCTGCACTACTGATGCAATCGAGAAATTCTCAGTAGGTTCAGAAGTCACCTGATGCTGCATCTCTTCTTGTACAAATAATGAATAGGCTTGCCTCACATTAGGTAATGGAGTCATCATCAATATGTTGGATCTCACCGTTTTATAAGATTCATTGAGTCCCATGAGTAGTTGCATCAACTTGTCTTCTTCGCGTTGATCAATTTGTATTTGACGTTGATTACAGGTAAATGGTGTGCGGTATGCTTCCAATTCATCCCAGAGTGCTTTGAGCTTGGTGAAATATACTGACAGTGCCATGGTTCCCTGTAACATCATTCCTATAGACCTTTGTATCTGAAAAATTGCTGGATCATTCTTTTGTGAGAATTGATCGTGAAGATCAACCCACACTTGACGAGCTGTCTTGGCGTAAATAATACCCTCAGCGATATCTGCTTCAACTGAATGAGTTAACCAAGATATTATCATACTGTTGAATTGATTGCATAGTTCAAATTCGATTGAATTTGCATCTTGAGACGGTTCTTCAATTGTGCCATCAATGAAGCCAATTTTCTTTTTGGCAATGAGAGCATGCATAACTCATTTACTATACAGGATTGATAATTTGTTCCATTTAATTTGATTGGAACAAGAGAATATCCTAGCTGATCAGAATGGTGAATATAATAAGGATGTGTTGAATCAACATCCGAATTTTTGAAGCTGTATTTGGCTGATTCCGCCATAGAGAAAATTTTGATATTTAAAAATACCAAGATCGGTGCTCTGATACCATGTTAAGAATGAGATAGAAAATAAAATTGGGAAGGTCTATGTTATCATTGATATTAATATCCTTTAAATAGGATACAAAAAGTACAAAAGAGGAAAATATAAAATAATTAAATATGAATAATAAAATAAAATATACTGTAAATCAAATCATAAATAAAAAATATTATGATATAATATCTAAGATATATTCTATAAATAATATATACTCTAGATATTATATCTCAATATTAAAAGAGAACAATATCTATTAGCGAATCCGAAGGTAGAATTGGGTGGGTTTTACATTTGGGATTGGTATGATATGAGAACATAATATCTGTGTCTTCAGCTTGCAGCCACAAGTGTTGGGCAAAAACTGTACGGATCTTTGAAGAGACCAGGCTAGTCTCTGCGCCGCAATGGACAAAGTGTCCAAGTTCTCTTCATGTGGGGAAGATTTTGATACTCTATTTGGATAAGAAATGAAGCATGTGATGATCAAAACACTTGAGGAAGTCTCAAAGGAATAATATATTCACAAAGGGACATTAGCCCTATCAAATATTTTGCCTACTTTGGAATACATTTAGTTAGGCGGGCTACTTCTTTCTCGATCGTTGAAGTTGATTCGACTACATATCTTCGTTTTTTGAAGATGCCCATTTCCTAACAAATCATAATCAATGGAAAACACGAGAAGGGGACAAGAAATGTAGATAGGGGTGTACACGGGTTGGGTAAGAAAAATCTTTTAGACCAAACTGAAGTCTCAGTTTGATTGGGTGGGTGACCCGAGCAACCTAAACAGAGTTCACGACCCAACTGTCTATCTAAAAGTTAGAACACATCACTAACATCGGTTCTAAGCGTTTAATCTTTTTAAAATTAGGGTTGTGTTGAGTTGTAACCCTATTTTCGAGCCCGACAAAAAAAATATCAATCTTCAAACTGAACTAAATTTAAACCTAACCCGACCCTGTAACGGCCCAAGCCCACTGTAGCAGATATTGTCCTCTTTGGGCTTTCCTTTCGAGATTCCCCTCAAGGCTTTAAAATGTATCCGCTAGGGAAAAGTTTCCACACCCTTATAAATGGTGTTTCGTTCTCCTCCCCAACCAATGTGGTATATCACAATCCAGCGCTAGCACTCGTTCCTTTCTCCAATCGATGTGGGACCCCCACCAAATCCACCCCCTTCGGGGAACAGCCTCCTCGTTGGCACATCGCCATGTTTGGCTCTGATACCATTTGTAACGGCTCAATCCCACCGCTAGCAGATATTGTCCTCTTTCGGCTTCCCTCAGAGCTTTAAAACGTGTCTGCTGGGAAAAGGTTTTCACACTCTTATAATGGGTGTTTCGTTCTCCTTTCCAATCAATGTGGAATATCACAAACCCAACTCTTACAATTGGGATAGAATAATCCAAGTTTATTGGATTATCGAGCCAACCTGGCTTGCTCTATTGTTTTTTTGGAGGGTAGGGCTGCCGACTGATTAGCACATGGAAATAGATAGCCGAAATGAATGATATCAATCACTTTCAACCTATCTTTGTTGTGTTGTCTTTTATGAACAGAGAATAATTGAAGCAAAGTTGAGTGTATTTTCATTTCCATTTCGGCTGCATTGATGATATTCCTTTTTAGAACTTTTTTTTTATTCCATCATTTATGATGTCTTATTCTTGCAAAGACCATTCTAAATTCATGGAATTATCACACTATATCACAAGTTTTAATTTTCAATTTAATCAACCATCCCCATCAAAAAAGGTTAAATTGAAAAATTATACCAAAAGTACCTTTACGTGAAACGATCTACTATCACTCGAACTCGAACTATTGTGTAACTTTCACTATCTCTAATGATTTTTTTTCGGGACATCCACTACAACACATCTCTATTCTAACACGAATGAATGTCATGATGCGACCGAAGATGGTGCATCATCTAACGCACCACACAGAGTGAGCATTGAAGAGAAGACGAAACATAAGCAAGATAAAGACAACCAGTAGACAAGAGTGTCATGATAGGCTTTGTTCAAGGACCAAGTAGGGCCTGAGCCTTAACCTCGAAAGTCAGGGTTTCGAATGGAATTGGGACATGTGGTTCTGGAGTCAAGTTCGTTCATATGAAATATGAAAGCTCGTCAAATTTGGTGTCAATTGAACACTGGACGAACGCTCCACGACACCGTATATTCGTTTGCCAAAATCATGTCTACACCCGCTAGTTTGAAAATACCTCAAAATGTACCTTAGGGGGAGGCATGTTGTCAACTCTCCACCACCCTTAAGCCTTGTGGTCTAAGTGAGCTATCTTGTGGCACATGCATGTGTTATAATGAAGGCGAGCGTTAAGGAATATAACCAATGAAAATAAATGTTGACCATAGCTCCAAATCTTTTCCCACTTAATAAGCCCATGCAAAAAATTATATAGCTAAGCCTTAGCTGGTGATTCGAGTTGTTTTTTTTTCTATGATGAAGAATATATTTTATCCGAAGTACAAAAAAATATCTTAAGTACACAAATTCTTTATTCTTCGAATTTTTTACTAAATAATCAGAGGAATCGAATAAATGAATAAATTTTTGCTTAAGAATAAAATCGTATTATAACGGTTCATATCCAATTCATCCTTCATAATCATATCATGCCTAGAATGAAATTACGTTATTAAATTAAGACAAAATTAACCCTAGAATACTAAAAGGAATAAAGAAAGGAAGATAATGAATATTGTTTGAATTAAATAATTAAATTGTTTGAACTAAAAAATCACAAAGGTTCTTATTCTCATCCCCACATTGTTTGAACTTTATAAAAATAAAAAAAAAAGTTTAGCCATAAAAAATTATAATATTCTTTAAAAAT
Source organism: Cucurbita moschata (assembly GCF_002738365.1). NCBI lineage: Eukaryota > Viridiplantae > Streptophyta > Magnoliopsida > Cucurbitales > Cucurbitaceae > Cucurbita > Cucurbita moschata. The sequence continues at coordinate 1,701,436 of NW_019268554.1, read as the reverse complement.
AAGAAAGAAACAAAGGTAAAAAATACAATTTTTTTATAAATTCCATTTTACCCACTCTGAATGGGGAAGAGATTCTCGGTCTGGACGTAGAATGGGGAAGAGAGTGGAAAACATTTTTTTCCTATTAGATAAATTAGGTCAGAGATGAGATTATTCCCCGTCCCCATCCATTCCTCATCTCGTCCCGTCTACACTCCACTTAATATAAATATATTTTCACCAATCATAATATTGATTTTTAGGATTTTTTTTTTTTACAATTTTTTAATGAAAGATTGTATCGAACAAATGAAAACTTTACAATAATTATTTTGTAAAATACAAAGTGAAAATTCAAACATCTAATATTAAAAACGAACATATAATATCTTAGCTGGTTGATGGGTATTGGGTGGACCTAATTTAATGGTTATTATTGTTACTATTGTTTTAATTTCCATATCCAAATGTAAGTTGAATGAAAAATTTCCTAAAATGAATAATAACAACGACAAAAACAGAAAGAGGACAAAAAAGAACCTAAAAACACAAGGGATTGTTCTGTTTTGTTTTGGAAGCTTAGGCTGCCGACTAAGAAATGGACATAGAAAGTAGCCGAAATTAATTAAATCAATCCCATCACTCTCAACCTTTATCCATTCATTATGTTCTGTTTTGTCCACCCTTAAAAATTGAACCAATTTAGTTGTCTTCCATTGCCGCCGAATTCATTTATTCCTTTTTTTTTTTCTTTTCTTTTCTTTTTTATTTTGATATATTTATTTAAGGAATCCCTAATAGATATTGTTTGTTTTGATCCATTGCGTATGGTCATCAACCTCACAATTGATTATGAGATCTCGTATTGGTTGGAGAGAGGAACGAAACATTTACGTGTTTTAAAATCGTGAAGCTGACGATAATATATAACAGGTTAAATTATCGTCAGCTTCATGATTTTAAAACCTTAGGCGACCTACCTAATGTAGTTGAGGTCGACTAGAACTTGTTGGTTGAGAAACGATACAAATTTGAAAGTGACTTCAACTTTACGAAACAAGATAAGAATGTCAAATCCTCAATCACCATTAGGAAGAACTTGTACGTGATCACGCCGAAGAAAAAGCTCGAATCAAAGAAGACTTGGACAATTCATACCCTAATTGTCATGAACCAAAAGAAAAAAAAAAAAGTAATTCTACTTGGAAATAAATGAGAAAATATCGCAAATAAGTCATTATATTTGTATAGGTAGGGGAGGAGGTCCCTAATCCTCAATAGAAAGGTTGAGGTCTACTCGAACCGAGCTAAAGTCGACCTTGGTATTTTCTTTGAAGAACAATGCATAGTAAATGAGGGAAAAAAAAAACAAGTAATATTGTGACGTTATATGTAACAGCTCAAACCTACCACTAGTAAATATTGTTTGTTTTTATCTGTTACATATCACTGTCAGTCTTATAGTTTTAGAATATGTATACGAATGAAAGGTTTCCACACCCTTATAAGAAATGTTTTGTTTCCCTCTCCAACGGAGGTGGATTCTCACAATATTTGCTAGCACCGAACTTGAGTTGTTACATTATAACGCAGTGTCTCGATGCTATGGATGGAACCCTTTTAGCACCCATGTTTTGTGGGTTCGACTTGCGCCAATGAAGTTCATATGGTCTCGATGCTAAAAGTTGGCATCGAGACAATTGTTGCAACAATGGTGTGGCTTAAATGCATCAGATTGAATATTGAAATATTATTATTATACATAAAAAGATGTATCAAGATAAGAATACATATTTCATTTAAATTCTTAGAAGATGCGACTAGAACATTACATGATATCTTTATTTAAAGGCATAATCCTTAAAAATTAAAAAATTTAAAATTAAAAAAAAATTCCTATCTAGATCGGTAACGCCTCATGATCAAAATTATCTGATGACCCGACATTCTCCTGGTAAGGTGACAGGTAAAATACAAAAAAGAATCTTCCTGTCTTCGCCTGTAATGCCTCATACTCAGGTTACTTGATGGCCTCGATATTCTCTTGCATCTCTTGCGACGTGGTCTCGCTTCTTAAGAGTGAAGACTATTCTCACAAACCAACACTAATCTTTTCAAGATTCCTAGAAAGTACAAAATTGGTTCATGTAAAGCACATTTAACTATGGAGTTTCTATGATTGAGCCACTGAGAAGGAAGGTTCACTTTATTGCGTATAGATAGTAATCTCTCATTCGGATGTGGTATCGGTTCATCTATTTACCCTTCTTTTATTTGACTGTCACTCCGCCCGTGAACATCTCTAAATGTTATAAACAATATCAAATTATATCTATGGATGGGTTGGGAAAGTTTTGATTCACGAGCATTAACGTGCATAAGCAATTGTAATGTCAATTACTTTTCCCAATTTTTGATATCTAAAATGGAGAGAGAACTTTGCAATAATTGAATAATAATGAGACGAAAAAACCCTACTTTTTGTTCTTTCTTGATTTTGATTTTGTGGCTTTTGTTTTTGAGTAAACAAGATAGCCATCCATGGATCAACATGACCAAATTGTCCTTCTACTAAATTTAAAAACTCGAGCGTGACTCCTCACCGAACATGGCCAAATGCAAAAGCTGTCTAATATGAACTGTCTCATGGCCTTCACAACAAAACCCGTCAATTGTATGGGATTTCTTTGCCTTTATCTGAAAGAAAAAATTTGGAAAAGGTTGAGTATTTAAAATACGTCGTAAGTAATTTCATTGTTGGAGTCGAGAAATACAAATACATGCAACTTGTCGTTGACTATCATGATTGGAAGAACCTAAAACGTGAATACTCTTGGACCTCATATTCTTTTGGTGCGAAATTGGATGTGCATTGACTTCATATATGTGGCTCATAGACATACCAATAGATCCACTAGGTGAGTATCAATCCTCCTTAGGCTCGACTATGATCAAATAAACACAACTGTTTATGAAAACTAACAAAAAAAATATGTAAAATAAAGTAACGAAATTGACAACTAGTATCAGATATCAGAGTCATGCCCTTAACTTAGTCATGCCAATAGAATCTTCAAATATCGAATAAAGAAGTTGTGAGCCACGAAGGTGTAGTCTAAAGTGACTCAAGTGTTGAACAAAGGGTGTACTTTGTTCGAGGACTCTAGAGAAGGAGTCGAGCCTCGATTAAAGGGAGGCTATTCGAGGGCTCTACCTTAGGCCTTAGGGGAGGCTCTATAGTGTACTTTCTTCATTATCTATATTCTCTCTTGTTGTACCTACCTGAAGTCATCAATAAAACATTTAGTCAATATCCCTCTTGGAATTTTCTCTCTCCTAATTTTGTGTTCATTTTGATCGAGTGGGTAGATTGTTGCGCGATCCTAACATGGAAAAGTAATCATAAAATAAACACACAGTATGCATGACATCCTAGTAAGAGAAATCGATGGTTTAATGATATGGTGCAACATAACGTGTACTCATACATAATCATAACTTTGACTCACACGACTTGCATATATATCATCTACCAAGATCGAGTTATGTTGAACTGAAGCCTTTACGCATAACAAACCATTGCACCAAACCCTAAACACTAAACCAAAGCGTTGCATCGAGCCAAAACCTTGCACTAAACTGAAACCTTACACCGAACTGAATCCTTGCCGTGAACAAAAATATTGCACCCAACTAAAGCATTGCACCAAGCGGAAGGGTTGCACTGAGCTGGAACTTCGCACTGAATTGAAGCGTTAATCTAAACTAGTGTTCCATCGACCTAAAGCCTAGTGCAGGAAAACAACTACTTTCACACTTTTTTCAATCGTTACAATTATTACACGATAGATACATTGAGTAAATTTTATAACAATCAGGGTACCCTCATAATCTTGTCTCGTGCACATCTAATGCAACCTCAATAATAATGGAGTTTTCTTGCTAATCACGGAGAACATTAAGTTCACTATAGTTCTACATGTTTCCTCAATAACTTACTCAAATAATTGAGAATAAACGTCATTAAAGGCATCAGATTAATGAGTCAACTAAAAATGTCCGGTAACTTAAACATAGCTTAATCAATTATAATCTAAAACTAGACAAAGAATGTATAAACTAAGACATAACTCATTGAAAAGGCCAAAAATCACATGATAGATGAAGACAATAAATTTTTCCACATCAACCAAGGTGGATGCCATTTAAATTTGTGCCCCAACGGTCGTATGTGCATTAATTAATTAATTAATTAATTTAACAAAATAACCTCTTACGTTAATTAATGCTTATCCTAATAATATATTTCACTATCAATCAGAACATGCATATAAAATTGTAATTATGTTTATATTTAATTTCATAATTATTTTTTTATTATTTATTTTTTAACCACTCTTACAAATAATTTTTTATTATTTAAAAATAAATAAATAGATATTTTGGAACTAATATTATATTTTTATTAAAAATAAAAATTTGAATAAATAACTCAGCCAACCCCACCAAAAGAATTTATAATTCGATCCGGTTTGGATTGGGTTCATTATTTAATGAAGATTTTCGAATGGGTTTATCTAAAAAAGTCTCAACCCGACACAAACTATCCCACGAACACTCCTAAAAGTGTTCACAAGAAAATTACTATAGTCTAGATATGGTAATAGTTATTGTCACATCTCTACGATGATATAATTGTCTACTTATTTTACTTATATATCTATGATCTTCTTAATTCTGACGAATGTCGGACTTTGTTGCATTTTCAATGATTATTTTCTCGAACAAAATACTATAGGATCTTCCTTTTCTAAATTCATTAATTTTCTTTGTTTAAGAAATATGATTGAACCTTTGAAAAAGGGCTCGTTGAATTTTTTTTTAAACTTCGAGAGTCATCTTAAACTTATTTTAAAATTTTAAAAATATCTTTATTATATGAAATGAGTATTACCATGTTCTAAAAAATATTCACGAACTTTTTAAAATAGAATTAATACCTTAAACTTTATAAAAAGCTGTTTTCGTTAATATGTGGATAGAAATCGTTCATCTACATACCTTATGTCATCTCTTGTTTTTATTTTCTCTCCTCGACTTTAACCTACGACTTAATAACGGTTCATTTCTCTTTATTTTTTCTTACTTTTTGAATATTTTTTTTATTCCCCGTTTTTATTCCTCATTTCCTAAAACTTTTTCATTCACATTTTTTTCTCTATTCTTAAATATTAAATTATTAAATGAAAATAAGAAACATTTATGAATAAAAGCTTGTTGTGATATTTTAGTTCTATTCATATACTAATGACATGAACTTTTTAATTTTTATAAAAATTTTGTGATATTAACGCTATTATGGGTATGTAATACTAACGATTCTATTTAAATACTTCTAAAAAATGCTTAAGGGTATTTTAGAATTTTTTTAAAAAAAGTTCGAGAATATTTTTGAAATTTTTAAAATTTTATGGGTATTTTTATTAATTTTATAACTCTATTTTTATGTTCGGAAACATTATTCCATATAAAAATGCTTCTAAATTTTAAAAAAAAAAATTATTTCAACATTTTTGTGAAATTTAAATTATATTCTTTATAAAAAAAATATATACACATGGATAAGATCCACAGATTTATTAAATATAATAAAAACAAATCCACCACAAAACAATTTTATTCAATATTTAATATATGAAAAAAAAATTGATGTGGGGGCAAAAAGGTAATTTCATGGATTTGCCCTCCTTATAAATAAGTGTTGAAACAGAGCAATTTCATTGCGAACGTGTGATTTGGCCTTTTTTATATCCTTCGCAATGAGCAGCCAACGCAATGTGATCTCCGGCACCGCCGCCAAAAATTCTGACCAGCTTCCGGTGGTCGTGGTCATGGTTCCGCTAGCGGCGCATGGCCATCTGAACCAACTCCTCCACCTCTCCCACCTCCTCTCCGCCTTCAACATCCCCGTCCACTTCGTAGGCACCGCCACCCACAATCGCCAAGCCAAGCTCCGCCGCACCCACACCACTACCGACGGCGGCGCGATCCAATTCCACGACTTTGACATACCCAGATTCCAATCTCCTCCACCGGACCCCACCACAACCCAGAAATTTCCCACCCACCTCATCCCCTCCATCACCGCAGCGGCAATCCACCTCCACCGCCCTCTCGCCACCTTCCTCCGCTCCCTCTCCACTAAAGCAAAACGACTTGTCGTCATCCACGACTCGCTAATGTCGTCCGCCGTTGAAGGTGTCGACGCCATCCCGAATTCTGAATCCTACAGCTTCCATAGCATTTCAGCCTTCGCGGTCGCACTCCACATCTTGGAGCGTAAAGGAACGGCTGCCGGCGGCAACAATGGTAAACGTAAAACGACGACGTTGTATGAAGATTATTTTCCGAAGGAATTGAATGTGCCGCCGTTGGAAGAGTGTTTTCCGGCAGAGTTTTTGGAGTTCATCGGAGCACAGTTCCGCCGGATGCCGGGAAACGGCGCCGGAAAAATTTATAACGCTTGTAGGGTAATTGAAGGCCAATTTTTAGAAGTGATTCAAAGGGTTGAACATCACCTTCATCATTGGGCTCTGGGTCCTTTCAATCCTGTCAAAATCTCCCCACCCTTCAAGGTATGCTTTTTTTTTTTTTTTTTAATTTTTAAATTTTTAAATTTTTTTAATTTATGGGTATAATTCAATATCTTAATCATAGCTATTCGTTCACATAACCGGTAAAGTTCGGGTGTTATGAGGCTCTATCCTGAACGAAGTGAATTTTTTTCACTTGTCGGGATAGGGACGAAGATTCAATCTCCAGCCCTGTCCCTGTCCCCTACTTTTCATGCTTATTGATTGATTGTTTTATTATTAAAAATAAAAATAAACTAAAACAAAAAAGGATAAACTTTTTTGTATAAGAATCTGATCCCATGATTTTACGGAGAGATTCTCCAATGAAAACTTCGATAGAGATAAGAACGGAAATAAGTAGTAGAGACTGGACCACTAAATATTGTATCATCATTTTTAAATAAGTTTCGACATTAATTAATACATTTTTTAAAAGCAAGTTGAAAATATAATATTATAAAACTTATATAAGTAGATATAATAATAAATGTTTAATTGTTAATTGCTATTGTTAAAGTCTAGTAGTTTTTTTTTTTGGAAAAATAAAAAAAAAATTAAAATTTTATCAACGTAATTAGTTAAAGATTGAAATAATTAAACAATAGAAAATTTTTGAACAAAAATAATTATTATTTATTTATTTTAAATAGATTTTGTTTACTAAAGGATTTTGTGTTGACTATTTGAAAATGGGGAAAAGTCAACGTGCAGCTGCATAGCATGGCTAGATCAACAAGCGCCTCGATCAGTGATGTACGTCTCGTTTGGAACGACCACAGCCATGGCGGACCAACAAATCAAAGAAATAGCTAATGGGTTAGCCAGAAGCCACCAAAGGTTCATCTGGGTCCTCCGGGATGCCGACAAAGCTGACATCTTTGACGACGCCAACGTTCGAAAGTCCGACCTCCCGGAAGGCTACAAAGACCTTATCGGCGACAGAGGATTGGTGGTACGAGAGTGGGCGCCGCAGCTTGAGATTCTGAGCCACCGAGCCACTGGTGGGTTCATGACGCACTGCGGTTGGAATTCATGCATGGAGAGCTTAACCATGGGGGTGCCGGTGGCTGCATGGCCTATGCACTCTGACCAGCCGAGGAACACGGTGCTTATGACGGCGGTGCTGCAGGTTGGGGTGGTGGTGAAAGAGTGGGGGAGGAAGAGAGAGGAGGTGGTGGCGGCGGCCACCGTGGAAGCGGCGGTGAGGAGATTGATGGTATCGGAGGAAGGGATGGTGATGAGGAGGAAGGCAGAATGGCTTGGGGAAGCTGTGCGGCGGTCGGTGGAAGATGGCGGTGATTCTCGTCGGGAGTTGGAGGCTTTTGTTGCTCATATTACGAGGTAGATTCAATTCAAAAACGAGAAATTAGTGAGAAGTTTGTGTTTGTATGTAATTGTTTATAATTGTTACACGACTATGAAATATGAAAGAGTTCTATATTAAATTTGAGTAAGCCTTTGTAAGTTAACCGAAAAATGGTTGTCGATTCAAGAACAAAAGAAAAAAAAAAGAAAACGAGAGAGAAAGAGGAGGGCGTGGAACATCCAATCTAGCCATTTGGAGGCTTTTTTCACTACTAATTTGATTGGATGAATTGCTTGAAGTATGAACGGCACGTGCCCTGTACCCCTTGCACATGTCGTACCTTGTGACTGTTTCATATTTGTTTGTTATGTTATATGCTAATTGTGAGATATGTCATGTAATGGATTGTCATGTTGACACGTTATGACATTGATGATTGTGCTATGTTGTGAAAGTGTGATGCCATGTTATATACTACATTATGAAATGACACAAAATGATTATGTTAGGTATGAAATGAACGAAGCTTGCACCATAGATACATGCCATGATTTTAAACTATGGGGAACTCATGTCTATTGGATGTTCATACGCATCGGGATACTTTCCCATTATGATTAGTATGGACACGTACACTACAATGTTATGATACGATATTGTGTACACCATGATACTATGCGTGCTCCCTTCTCTCTGTAGTCTACTGACAGTGTGAATGTATGCTATTCGAAGGTCACGTCTAAGGGGTACGTATACGAGCTCGCCTAGTGGTTCATGTACGCGTACATGTGCTGTGTGTAGAGGTAGAGAAGTATTACATATCTAATTCTACCCATACTGAAGTCGAGACCAAAGCCATGAAATGATATTTTATGAAATGATAGGTCCAAAACATGATTGCATTTTTTGATCCCAACAGTAGGTTTACTTACTGAATATTTTAAGTAAGTCCATCGCATCATTATGAAATATTTTAAAATACTCAAACCACGTACTATTATTTTCTCACGTAAAGGTAAGGCTCATTTACATGGATGATGACGTCGTGGTGACGGTCAAGGAACCGAAATTAGAGTAGGTGAATTCATGTTACTTTTTTTCGTATTCTTTAGGTTAGATCAGGACAAAAGGTGTACCATTTTCGAGTCATCTTCCACTAGTGTACGATTGACACTTTTTTTCCTCTTTGAGACGAGGGTCATTAACTCGTTCAGAAAAGTTGTTTCTCATTTTAGGATTATACCAAATCCACTCAAGATTGTACTAAATGTTAAGGAAGAAAAAAAACATGAAATCATGTCTACCTCACAACCTGAACCGTCTCGAGAAGACCTTAATATGAAGACACTTAAATCATTATGTGAGAAAACTAAGTTTTTTTCAATATTTTTCAACGTAAGGAATATTCAAATTTGATGAATTTGACACATATATTTGGAAAATGACTCGAAAATGGCTAAAACTTCGAGTCATTTTCCATAGGTGTACCATTGACACTTTTTTTCCTCTTTGAGACGAGTGTCATTAACTCGTTCAAAAAAGTTATTTTCTCGTTTTAGTATCATACTAAATCCACTAAATATTGTACTAAGCGTAAAATAAGGAAGAAAAAAAAAATATGTACTCATCTCTATAAGACCTCACAACCTAAACCCTCTCGAGAAGACCCAAATGGAGACACTTGAAAAAATATTGAAAGAAACTTAAACTGAGGTACATGTCTTACTGACACATGTTTAGTGAACTTGGGAAGGTACATATCACCCAAGTAAGTAGTCATTCAGACTTCACTTGTAGGGATAGTTAGAACATGCAAGCATATTGTAACAGCTCAAGCCCACCGCTAGGAGATATTAGATCGCTAGAACATGTCAACATATTGTAGTAGCTCAAACTCATCGCTAGCAGATATTGTCTTCTTTGGACTTTCCTTTTGGGTTTCCATACCCTTATAAAAAGTGATTCGTTCTCCTCTCAATAGTTCGTTCTCCTCCCAACCGATGTGGGATCTCACAATCTACCCCCTCCCCCCAATTTGGGGCCAGCGTCCTCGCTGCTGGCACTCGTTCCTTTTTCCAATCAATATGGGACCCACCAATCCATCCTCCTTCGAGGCCCAGCGTCCTTGTTGGCACACTGCCTCGTGTCTATTTTGTTTCGGGAGCCCGCATCCTCACTGGCACTCTTCTCTTTTCCAATCGATGTAAGACCCCCAATCCACCGCCCTTCGAGACCCAACATCCTTGTTGGCACACTGCCTCGTGTCTACCCCCCTTCGGGGCCCAACATCCTCTCTAGCACTCGTTCCCTTCTCCAATCGATGTGGAAACTCCCCCCCCCCCCCCCCCCCCCCCCCCCCCCCCCCCCCCCCCCCCCCCCCCCCCCCCCCCCCCCCCCCCCCCCCCCCCCCCCCCCCCCCCCCCCCCCCCCCCCCCCCCCCCCCCCCCCCCCCCCCCC
>NW_019268554.1:1624869-1690383 GCF_002738365.1 Cucurbita moschata | reverse complement strand
CCCCCCCACCACCACCTTGGGGGTCAGCATTCTTGCTGGCACACCACCTCGTGTCCACCCACCTACTGCTGGAACATGCAAGCATATTATAGCAACTCAAACCCACCGCTAACAGATACGGTCCTCTTTGGACATTCCCTTTCAAGCATTCTCCTCAAGGTTTCCACTTCTTTGGACATTCCCTTTCAAACATTCTCCTCAGGGTTTCCACTTTGAGATCTACATACCATCTTCGAGATCGTAAGTGCTCAAGACCATCTACGTACTTTGAGATCTTGAAGATCTCACGACCTTAAAACCAAGTTGCCCAAAGTTTCCACTTGATACATGATGCAGTATAAATAATCTAGTTTTCAAGTTGATGCAAAAGAATACTTGGGAGTAAAAGGAGCATGCATGCCCGAACTGACTCGTATTCATTTGGTATCTCATGAGAGCATCACAAAACTTGGGATAACTTGCATTGTGAACAAGTGAGAGGTAAAATTATGACAATTTAGGGGGTTTCAATTAGAATTTGATAGTGGCAATGAATCTATTTAGGAAAAACAGAAAAAGGCAGGGAAGGGGACATTTTCTTTCTACCTCTCTTTGTAATCTCAAAGAGTTTAAATACACAAGCCTCAAAAAAACTAATCCAACTTCAGTTACATTCAAGGACTGCACAGGTTCTTAAGATCCTCCTCTTTAGCATACCACCCCGGTATTATCTTCGAAACATGCGGGTACAGATCTTTATATGAGTTTCTAATCGTCCCTTCCGCAACACCGGTAGCTACCGATATGTCTGTAAAACTCAAATCCCTTGATTAAATTTCATATCAAGACTGACGACAACAATGCTCAGGAGAACGGGTCTAGTTTTGTTTCGAGGTGAAAACCATAACTTTCATAATCAAATAGCAGAGTCATTACCAAACAAACATGCCCAAATGAACAGATTATGAACATATATGATGTAGTGAAGATTATAGCCACAGTTAAACATTACCTTTTAGAGGCTTCTTATCGTCTGAAAGCTGAGTAATAATGTAAATAACTGCTGCAGCAATGGATATTGGGCTTCTCCTGAAATGAGGGAAGAAAATCCTCTTTAAGAAAAAAGTGAACCAACAATAATCCTGTCCCAAGAAAATGGTGCCTTAACTAAGATTAAAACCAAGCTTATTCAAAACTTCATCCAATGTTTTTTAATCTAAGCATAAATTCAAACAGTTTGATAAGCTGAGGATAAATCAATCAATCAAATTATATGTTAAAGAACAAAGGATTCAACCAAGCAGTTATTTAGCTAGGCCAGTGGATATCAATATTACTTGGGCACTGCAGATTTCGTAGAAGTTGGCTACTATGCCAGACCAGAAGAGGTATGTGTACGGGGCGGATTTCATCGAAGTTGAGTGAACACTTATCAAACCAGCCAAACAAATAACCATAAAAGAAGCAAAGAAAGAAATTCATAATGTCCAAATCGTTACCTAATATCGAACTCTTCAGATTTCTGTACAGCTTCTTGGGCAGCTTTAACAGCTTGATTATTCATGCCAAGATTAGAACAAAAACGCCTCTATGTTCATTTAGGAAAGAAACTTGATGTCAGAAGAAATGAACACAACATTATCCATGATCGAACTTTAGAATAATTAAGTTGATATTCTCACCATAAAGTCTCCAGCATGTATCGTTCCCATCTCCACAGACTGACCCGTCTCCAGCCCCAACTGTTTCACGATGTATTCTTTTGCTCGGCCAATCTCCTTCTTTGTTGCCCCATTAGCAACAGAGCAAATTTCTACTCAAAACCAGCATGATTAGGTAAAGAAGAGAAATCGAACTACAAATGCTCCAGATATCAAATGATTTACAAGCAGTACCCTTGACTGTGCGGGGTTTGTCTTCTTGTCGACAAGCAATGTATAAGCAAGCAGCCAATAAAGCATCTTGATTTCTTCCTCTACTAGACTTTTGATCTTCAACTCTTTTATATATCTCATTCGCCCGATCCTATGAATAAAACATTTACAAAATACCAAAGCTCACTGCGAGCGAAATGAATGGAACTCAAAAACAAAATCTAAAACTATTGTGGTCTTCGAATCTAAAACTATTTTGTTCTTCGAATTATTCATCGTGCATCAATTCCAGAACCAAAGTATAATGCAAACGGTGAAAAATACATTATTTACAACCTTGACAATACAGCATGATCATTCTATACTGACAACTAACCTGAATGCTTTGAGAAAATACAAGAAATGGTAACTCGTGTCATTTTGTCATAATGGATGGAAAATTGCATACCTTAATGGTTGCAACAAGGCCCAACCTGAAACACATTACAGCTAACATTAGTCAGGTGTGACCTTTTCTTTTTCTTTCTTTTGTTGATTAAATGCCAAGTTTTGTTGAGAAAGATGAAAGAAAACAAAGGGCATCAAAAGAAAATGGCCCATGAAGAGGAGCTGAACTAAAACAAAAAAGCACAATTTAACAAAATACGCAAACTCATGACTGTTGTACCCAAAGCTCTGATACCACGTAATGCCACAACAAAAAATGTTCTAATATCCAATTGTTGTAGCTGAATGCCACAACCAAAAAATACTTTGATACCCAATTGGTGTGGCGGAAGTCACAACCAAACAAATAGCACTCTAGCTCAAAAACTATTGTCTTGTAGCGTGAGAGTACGAGAAATACACTTTGTAAACACTTTGGTTAGGGGACTTTTGGTACAACAATTGGGTATTCGGTATTACCCTACAACAATTGGGTATCAAAGCATTATTTTTTTTTTTTTTTGTCGTGGCATACCACTACAATAATTGGGTATCAAAGCATTTTGGTTATGGCTTCCGGTACAACAATTGGATATCAGAATATTTTTTGTCGTGACATTACAACACAACAAACAGTATCTGAGCTTTGGGTTCAACATTGACTTCATTAAGCATTATATATCAGTCTCAGATTGTTATCATCAAAGCTAGGACACTTGTAAATAAGCAGCTCAATCACAAAATGCATGAAAATAAGAAAACAAAATCATAGAAAGATTCATGATCATGAGGCAAGGCCAATTATAAAACTATCAAACACTAGATGGAATGATTAACATTAAGTTTATCAGTTTTAAAATCCCATTAGAGAGAAGAGGCTGCCCCCATAATGAAGAAAACCCTTCAAATTCCAAAGCAACAAGAAAAATTGACCTAATTGAATCCGGACTTAAAGTTGAAATACCCTAATTTAGTATCCATCATCAAAAGTTCCCCCACAAACACAAAAATCATCAAACTACTAAGACTTTCCAATTCCCACCTTCCACAATTCCAATTCGATCGGTTTAACATTACGATTTAGTTAAATCCAAAGAAATTCAACTAATTCCATGTTTCCTCAGCATCAAAAGGACGATTAAAACAACCAACCCCCTTACCTATCAGACATAGTAGCAATTGTCTTGAATGCAAGAATCAACCCTCGATCTGGATTAGACCCCCGATTCTGCCACCGACCTAATGACGAGGACAAGAACTCCCCTGCCGTACCATTAGGCTTGGCAATCACCGTGGAAAGGCCACCATCAGCCAAAAGCGGGTTGGACGGTCCACCAACACGAACCGGGTCGTTATCCCCAGACTCATTGGCAAAAGTCCTCCACTCGGACGTCTCATCGATGGAGTGCGACTCGAGCACAAGGCCGCACTCAGAGCACACGGTGTCTCCGGCAGAGTGATCGAAGACAACCTCCGTCTGACGCTTGCAGTCGGAGCAGAACGCATCGGACATTGTTCACAACCTCCTCCTCCTCCTCCTCCTCCTCCTCCTCTATCCCAAAGAAAAAGCTTCAGAAATCAGAATTCAGGGAGCAGAAGAGAGAACGAATCCTAACTCCGGCAGAATTTAGGATATTGATTCGTTAATCCGCCGGCCGTCGAATTTGATTCTGACGATGGAAGAGGAAAAGCGAACGGTGAGTGAGGGAGAGGAGGGTATTTATAGAGAGAGGAATTTGAGATTTAGAAAAGTCATCGACGTTTCGTGGACGAATAGGGTCTGTTTGGAAATAGGGTTTGCCTTTCTCCTTAATCCGTTTTAGCCCTCCTCTTATTCCAATTAAATTTAAGCTTCCGTTAGGTGGGAATTTGGATGAATATTCTTAGCTTAAAAAATACTCAAATTAATAATTTACCTCATTAACTTTAATTTTATAAAATAATTTGGCAGTTGAATTATAATATATAATAATTTAATCCCTCTCATAAAAAAAATATATATATATTATTATGATTTATTAGAATTTATTGATCAATAAATAAATTACGCGCCTTTATTATAATATCTTATATTCTTTTAATAAAAATTATATTGAAAAATGAAAATCAAATCTTCCAAACAAAAATAAATAGAGAATTTATGAAATCGAAATAAGAGACAAGGACGGAATACCAAACTGGACATCCTCACTTATCAAATCAAATCTCCAACAAATCCTTAAAATACTTTATTTCTTTATTTGAATAAGAAATGCATATCTTCTATTCATTATACCTTTTGTTTCTCATTCATTACGCCTTTCCAAGAACTTTGAGTTTCCATAAGAATTCTCTCCTTCGTCTTCTATGGCCATTTTTGTTCTTTCTAAAGCTCTGTTCAAATGTGTTTTCATGACCCTTCTCGTAGCTTATATGGTGAACTCCATTGACGCTGTCGCAGCGGAGCCTTCTCGTAGCTTATATGGTGAACTCCATTGACGCTGTCGCAGCGGAGCCTTCTCGTAGCTTATATGGTGAACTCCATTGACGCTGTCGCAGCGGAGCCTCCTAACGCGACTAGAAATTAAACATATATTTAGATTGATTGCTATCCATGCATTCGAATCACATAAATGTTTATCTCTTTATTTAATTTATGTTCGTGAGGGTGCGAGTATAATCGAGTTATCAGATTGTGGAGGAGCTTGTGGGTCGAGGTGCAAATTATCTTGAAGGCCAAATCTATGCAACAGGGCATGCGGCACATGCTGTGGTCGTTGCAGCTGCGTGCCGCCGGGCACTTTCGGCAACTACGACGCCTGCCCTTGCTCACCCACGGCGGCCGCCGAAAGTGCCCCTAAATATATGAGTTTCAAGAGTTTGGAGAGGGTTTGAAATATAGGATTAATACAAGATTTGTAGGTATGAATTATTATGTACGTTATTTGGACTTCAAACAAAAGTGGGTCGGTTTTCATTATTAATGTCCTTTTGAAGAGTTGATAGAGATATTAAATGTTGTTTGAAAATTTGATTTAGAAAAGGTTATTCACACCAATTACAAATTTCAAAACTGTCTTTCAATCTAAAAGAACATAAAGTGAATTTGATTGCAATTAAATTGAATTTGAAGAGTGATTTAGTCCGTCATTATCTACAAAACCCACCACAAGTGTCTTTGATCCTACCGGATAGCATTCGAAAATATTCCAATTCACGGTTTAACTTGATGAGGTTGTTGTTCAAACCTAAAGACCCAAACCCCAAATTTCATTCGCTGTATAAACTTCTATGTCGGGCGTGCCTCAACAGTGGCAATCGAACGTTGGACAATGTCTGGGAAAGTAGAGACAGTGAAGCAAAATGAGAGTGAGGGATCAATCAGAACCGAGGGTGAGAGGGAGAAAAATGAGATCCAAAGAGGGTGTAGATTGAACTATGCATATGTGAAAGAGAACACAGTGGGCAGTGGTGATTGTCAATGGGACTATCGATAGTGTGGTCAAAGACCAAAGCTAGAGGAGCCAGAGATGAGATCGAGATAGCAAATTGAGTGTCTAACAATCCAACTTTCCTACTTTCCTAAACCTAGACCAACATGGATCGTCATCATTTTAAAACTCGAGAAAAGAAAATTTAAAAGTTGATAAACAATATTATTTTCAATATAATAGGCCAAATTAAATGGCTAATAATTACACCGCTAAAACATCTTATAAATACCAACTCTAAAATAGTTCCATAAAGAAAACTCGAATTAAACCCACAAATACTCAAAGATAATGCAAAAGCAAGACTATACATGAGGTTACAAACTCCTAAGCACCCCGAGCAAATGATCTCATCACACCTTGTAAGCCCTTACCCGAACAAAAAAAAAAAAAAGTTGAGCATTGAAAATACTCAATAAGTAACCCTCAGATATGCTTATACAGACGCGATAAAATCTAATGTAAAACCAATGAATCTAAAATTGTTCAAAACAACTCAGTGAGCCTATGTCCCTAACTAGACTTGAAAACACTAATCATCTAACCTGTGACTAAAAGTCAAAATACTTTCCGACTTCTCTATGACCAAAAAATTAAAATCCTAGTCATTTAACCTGTGATCGGGAACTAAAATGTAACTCAACTACCTATAATCATGGTGGTACAATTAACTCATCCACTAATGAGTAATTGTCTCGAGCTTTATTTCATAAATATTGTGACATTTTATACATGCATGAGGTCCCATAAATGCTTTAACAAATATTAACTACAACCACATAATCATATACCGGAACAAATGCATACATATCTAATTACCTTAAGGTCATCCAATAGTAAAATCTCTAACATGGCATGTCTCCCTTTGCCTGGCTTAATCCAATCTGACCCTACTTCATTTACTTGATTTGGTTCTGTGAATACTCATAGTTTGAACTTGTTCATTCCTTCCGAGCACTTTTGTCATTAGCTCCAACAACTATTCGGCCAACCACATAGATGAGCTTATTATAACGCCTTCAACAACTATTCCAAGCACTTTTCGGAATACCTATGTTGGTTTATAAGTATTTCCAAATAAAGATCAAAACGACTCAAATCACATAGATGAGCTTATGATAATGCCTTCATCAATTCCCCTTTCTTACCTTGACTTTGACACGGCAGTGAGGTATTTTTTATGCTTGCTCAAGAGCACATTATGTTAGGCTCATAGGCTCGCCAAATCTCATCAACCATTCTGAATCTACAAACAGGGGAAAGAAAACTTCAGCGGCAAATATATTCTTACTTGCGATATATATTCAAGTGATGCAAAACTTGTTTATAAGACCAATATTTAATGTGAAGCAAGAGCTCTCGCAGTTAGAGTAATCAAGTGAAATATAGTAATTCAAAAAACCTAATGCATATGTTTGTCAAGAACATTAATAGAACGAAGGAAATAGGTTTTGGATATCAAAATCGTGATAACAAGAACTAGAGTATGAATTTATTATGCTAACTACGAATGTCAATGTTGAAATGAAAATTTTGTTTTTCATACTAATTAGTTGAGCTATGGAAGTGTTATCACGTTGATCACCAATGAGAGAAACGAACCAAGAGAGGGATTTTGCAATGGAGCGATTGTACTCAGGGAAGCAAAGCAAAGTGAATTGATGGAAGTCAACTCGCAATAGATCGTCTGTCAAAGAGATTCAATGTGAGATTCCATATCAGTTGGAGAGGAGAACGAAGCATTTTTTTTTATAAAGGTGTGAAAACCTCTCTCTAGCATATGCATTTTAAAAACCTTGAGGGGAAGCCTAAAAGGAAAAACCCAAAGAAGGCAATATCTACTAGCGGTGGGTTTGGGCTGTTACAAATGGTATCAGAGCCGACGCCAGGCAATGTGCCAGCGAGGAGGTTGAGTCCCGAAGGAGGGTAGACACGAGGCGGTGTGCCAGCAAACACGCTGGGCCCCGAAGGGGGGTGGATAGTCCCACATCGATTGGAGAAGGGAATGAGTGCCAGTGAGGACGCTGGGCCTCAAAAGAGGGTGGATTGTGAGATCTCACATCGGTTGGGGAGGAGAACGAAGCATTCTTTATAAGAGTGTGGAAACCTCTCCCTACCAGACGCATTTTATAAACCTTGAGGAGAAGCCCGAAAGGGAAAACCCAAATAGGACAATATCTACTAGCGGTGGGCTTGGGCTTGGGCTGTTACATTCAATGATCGACAAGATGCCTCCTAAAGCTTTTTGAGGTCTGCACTATTTAGGGTTCGTTGCATATCTCAATCACTAGCACATAGAAATCATAATGCAAAATGAAATCTCCTCCCAGGTCCAAAAGGGAAAGAAAGTGATAGATAAGAGAGAGAAAGTACCAATATGAATAAGGCAATAGTTGAGAGAAGCTGAATCCAACGAGCTGTAAGAAGGCACCACCTTTGACGTTAGCTTTGCTGTCATATCCTTGAAGCAAGGCACTATACCACTAAGAAACTTGGCAACGGAGAGATGAAAAAACATATAAAATTTTGGACGAAAATGTAGAAGTATCCAAGATGGTGAAAGAAAGACTTTACGACATTAGAAGTAACCTAATGAATATCCAGGAAGCGGGCAATCAATGATACTTGTCTGCTGTAATCATTAACCAATGATTTTCACTATAATAGTAAACTCATCAATGTACATGTTGTGCCGCTCATCAACCTTTGAATAAAAGAAATGGCTATTGGCTTAATGCAATTGCACATGCTACCATATCTCAATATAAATTCAAGACTTCATCTAAAATGAATCCAATATCACAAAGTTGACTTGTCAATGCATTCAATTCTAAATGTGTCCTGTCTCCGGTGAGAAAAACGTGCACTCCATCCTTGAGTTCGATCCAACTACATCCAGGCGTCTTCCTGACATGTTGTTCCTTCATCGTGTTTCTAACCTCCAACACCTCTTCATATCGACCTACAACTCCATAAACATTAGACATCAACACATAACTCCCACAATGCTCTGGATCCAATTGCATTACTTTTTGTGCAGCAATCTCGGCCAACTCCGCATTCCCATGGAGTCGACAAGCTCCCAATAAAGCCCTCCACACAACGGGGTTGGCTTGAATAGGCATCGTTTGGGCTAAATCATAAGCATCCTCTAAATGCCCAGCTCGTCCCAGCATATCAATCACACAAGTGTAATGCTCAATGGTTGGGATAACACCGAAATCATGCTCCATTTGAGCTAAGAACCAACGCCCTTGACACACAAAACCTGCATGATTGCACGCCGATAAAACTCCAACAAAAGTAACTTCATCGGGCTTAATTTTGGCCTCGCACATGTGAGAAATCATATCCAATGCATCCATGCCATATCCATGCATACCATACCCCATAATCATAATATTCCATGATGCCACATCCTTATTGGTCATTGAATTAAAAACCTTTTGAGCATTTTTCATACTTCCACATTTTGCGTACATATCCATAACAGCATTATTCACAAGTAAATCATCTATAACTCCATTGTCTCCATCCCTTCCCAATCCATTAACAATCATATATCCATGAATTTCTCTACCATGCATGAGGGCAGCCAAATGAGAGCAAGCTGGAAGTATGGTTGTGACGGTTACCAAATCAGGTAGAAACCCAGAACCTAACATCTTATCAAAAAGCCTCAAGGCACCATCATGGTCACCACATTGTTCATGAACCGATATAATTGAATTCCATGAGAAAATATCCTTTTCATTCATCGTCTCAAAAACCATTAAAGCGTCTCCGATATGTTTGCATTTCCCATACATATCGATTAGAGCATTTGAAACTGCAACGCCTGAATCATAACCCATTTTCATCACAATCCCATGGACTGTTCTCCCATTGTCTAGGTGTCCCTTCAAAGCAAAAATAGACAAAATTCCAGTAATTGTAAACCTACTAGGTGAAACACCTTCTATATGCATTCTTCTGAAAATTTCTAATGCCTCATCAAGGCAACCAATCTGGGCGTACCCATTGATCATTGCATTCCAAAGCACAACATCTCTTATTGGCAATTCTTCAAACACTTCTTGTGCATCTTCCATTGAGCCAAGCTTCAAGTAAGTATTAACCAAAGCACTACCAACAAACAAATCCAGCTCCAACCCCATTTTAAACAAACATCCATGAATCTTCTTCACCTCCATGACCTCACAACAAGATCTAACTACACATGGAAAAGTGTACTTATCAGGCATCACACCCTCTAACCTCATTTGCTTATAAAATTGAAACCCAATTGAAGCAAGACCATTAGCAACAAACCCAGAAATTATAGCATTATATGCAAACACATTAGGCTCATAACACGGATCATGGAAAACCAAAACAGCCTCCTCCATTCGACCACATTTGGAGTACATGTTGATTAAGCTAGTGATAGATGAAGGTGAATGGGAAAAACCATAGGTGATCATTACAGAATGAAGCTGTTTTCCTTTGTTGAGATTCTTAGATTCAGCACATGATTGTAGAAAAGCAATGCATGTTGTTACGTTATCGAGCAATCGAAAATCTGAAGGCTTGGAAGGTAGTGAAGTTGACAAACTAAGAAAGGAAGAAGAAACAAAGTAGTGCTTCTTGGAGACAATTTTGGTGGAGATCTTTTTGTTTGTTATGCACCATGCTAATCTATCAACAACGTTGTCAAAAAATTTGCTTGGTTTTAACATATTCAACATCGTCACCTATAACAACAACACACAACCAAATAAACAAATCAAATCTACTTATACATACAAATGAGAAGTGCAAGCTTCCATAGAAAATTGAGTTAGAATTTCATGAAAATTTCTCCTTGAAACACTTTAGTGCATTTATGATAGTCCTAACTCCATGAAAACATACTACTCAACCTTCAACTCATTACCTTTCTATAAATTTTCGTGTAAACACATCTAAATATAATATGAACACTCAGGAGTTAAACAGAAACAGAAAATTAAGAAAAATTATGAGTAGCAGCAGGAGAAATGGATGGAGAAGATAAGAAAAATGGGATGGTTTAAGGAGGGAAAAAAACATAAACAGTATAGAATTTCATAAACATGTCCAAAAAAAGAAGAAGAAGAAATAAGCAAGTGTCGAATCATTACCCAGAAAAGCATAGATTTCATCGCATCATTACTAACAAAACAGACCCTGGAAGCTTGAAACCAATCCGAAGAAATATGAAAAGTAAGAGACGGGTATACCTAACCGGAAAGGTCATCGGAGAGTCGCTGGAGACTCTGGAACTGGCGGCGGTGTGAGAAAAAGACCGACGACGGCGTGGTGGCGGGAGAGAGAAAAGAGAACAGCAGCGTGTGGACCGGAGGAAATTGAATCGCAAAGAAGCGCGCAAGAACGGAACCCTACGTCAATCGGAGGTCGGTTCGGGTAAACCGAAAACGGTCCGACCATACCGGACGGTCTGATATAATGATTGAACCCAACCATTACAGAACTGCCTGTGGGTCTACTTGTGAATTTATTTGGGCTTGGGCTTGGCCCAATTTAAAATTTATTTTCCACTTGTGAATTTATTTGGGCTTGGGCTTGCCCAATTTAAAATTTATTTTAAATTTTTAGGGACTAATTAAAAATCAAATTCAAATATCGAGAATTAAATATGACTGTCAGCTAATCATATGATGCAAGTTTCTCCATAGTGTTGATAATCGAGACTTAAACATAATGTGATTATTCGTGTTACTCTTCCATCGCATATGGTATCTAGACTTGCATGATTGATGATGTTGGATTTGGGGGACTATGGAGCTGAGACACACATGAACCCAGTTGTACGAGTAAGTATCCACTAAGGTCCCTCAATTTTACTTGATGAGCCATATAATAGTTCGCATATCTAATAGAAGAGTTTCGAGTATTTTTAATACTAGCCCTATTTTAAGGTGTATTTTTTTAAACAATTTTGAAATTTTAAAGGTATTTTTATGAATTTTATATATATATATATATATATATATATATATATATATATATATATATATGTATATGTATATGTGTGTGTATATGTATATGTATATGTGTGTATAAGAAAAACTATAAAATAAAAGTAAAAAATAAAATTGTTACAATAAGGAAAAGTTGGGGTGATATTTTTATTTTTATTTTTGTTTTCTGAAATGTAACGGTCAAATTCTGCTTGCTTACGTTACGGTCACTGACTTGCCAGGTGGATGCTGCCCGCGGTCTGTTTCAGCCGTCACAAGCTATATATATATATATATATTGACTAATAATGAAAAATTGATCTTATCATTTGGCTCTAAATAATATTTTTTTAAAAATAAAGAAATAATTAATTTCAGTAACCATCAATTTAGTTATGATCTACACACATATTTCCGGTATTAATATTTAATCGAGTCAATTAAGATGTCTTTAATAACCCTTTATTTATATATTATTCGAAAACAACCCTTATATTTATTTATTTATTGAAAACAACCCTTTTATTCCTTTTATTATTTATACTTTACATTTTTTAAAAGAATTACTCTTAGAATACGACATGTGTAGACTTTCTATTTGATTGTATCGAAATGATCCAACCAGACTTAGTTTATGGAGGGGTGAGTCAAGGCCTACGATCGGGTCGAAAAGCCTAATTGATAGATGAAATGTGAATATATTTGTATCACTGTTTATTTGTCCCGACAGATGGAGGAGATTAGGCTTTACCATTCTCAGATTCTTTAGAGACAACAAAAGGTTTATGCATATCACCCCGTTCGAGATACTTTAGTCAATGTCTTGACACTTGAGAGGAAAATCTCCAAAGAAGGACGTGCACGTGATTACGGTTGATGAAGACCTAATGTTCGTAGCATCTCAATGCTCCACCTTCACAATTGGAGAGGCTCGATGGTTGCAAAATTAAGCCTTTCAATTCTCTAAGAGCGTAGTCTTGACACTTGAGAGGAAAATCTCTCAAGAAGAACGCGCACGTGATTATGGTTAATGCAAACCTAATATTCGTAGCGTTTTTGAAATGTTATTGTACTTTACATTGCTCTCACTTCATACCGTTGATTTATTTATTTATATTAAGTTGTCAGAGAGAACAAAAACAAATATAAATAAATTGGAATTCATTGTAATATTCTTATAGTTCGAGTATCCGTCGAAAATTCAAGATTTTTGAAAAAAAAATTATTATTATTATTATTATTTTGAAAATTCAAGATTTTTATAATATTTTCAAAAAAATTATATTTCTAAAAAACTAGAAATAAGTAATCAATTGGTAATTACAAAATTTTAATAGTATATTTAATTCTTAGTTTCTAAGGAATTAAAAAATAATTAAAAAAAGGGAAATTATTGAAAGAATTAATTAGGCATTGGCGGCCATGAGAATCAAAGCAAAGGGATTCAAAACTTAATTGTGTGAAAATTCCTATTTGGATTTGACTCAGAATATTATTTTAAAATTCATTCGAATTTTCCTAAAAAAAAAATCCATTGGAAATGGAATTTATTGGTCTTTTGTCCCCGCCGCAACAAGCGTCTCATTTAATCTCATCACGCGCTTTGGTTGCGCGTGGTTAACACTTTCCTAAAACTAAGATAGCAATTTATATCCTTCAAATTTTTATTGGTATAAATTAAAATTAGATGATCCTTTAGATTTCGTTTAATAAATAAAAGTCCTTCAATTAAACAAAAAATAAAATATCTAATAAATTATTTATTTATTTATTTATATATAACTTTCCATCTATTTTTAAATAAAAGTCATTATTCTATGATGTGACCACGTAACCAACTATTTTAAAATTGTGAAAATTATTCTCACAGATTAAGACGAGTCATTTGAACACGTTTTGACGTCACTTACATGTTTCCTCTGAAAATTTTCAAGATGTCGCCCTATGATTGAGTCACCGAAAAAATGTACATTTTATTGTTATAGACAGTAACTATCAATTTTTATAAATATTTCTTAACGATTAAATATATGGGATAACTCGGTTTTGATTCATTAAAGCACCTTCTCGAGCGTTATGACTGATAAGAGGTTGCAAACACTAAATAATTTTCTTAAAATGCTAAATTTTAAATCTTTTTGTTATACTATATATTACAAATAATTAATTTCACCATAAATAATTAGTTTATTATTTTCTTTATTCATATTAATGAGTACCTTATTTGATCATGCATGCTATTTGATTTTTATTTTAAATATTCGGTATACTTTGAACCATTCAACTTTAAAACGTTCATCTTATTGTACGTTATTTTAATCATAATTAAACGTTCAACAAAATTTAAACATTAGAATATCACAAAATCCTAAAATTTAGAAGCATAATAGATAATTTTTTTATAGACTAAATTAATTTAAAAATATTTTGTAACACTTTAAAAAATCAAAACAATCACGTTTATGGAAACGGTTAGTATTTAATTTTAAAAATACACTTGAACTTTCAACCGTGTTTCAAAAACACAATGAACTTTAAAAAGTTTTATTAATACCTTTTCACTTTTTTTTTTGTTTACTATAATATATGATCAGAAAATAGTATATTTACATCTCATAGATTATCTCCAAAATTTTTAATATTATATTTGAAAGTTGATGAGTATTTTTTAGACTCGTAACTAATAATTCCGTCCATATATTAATAGTAAATGTTTTTTTTAAAATAAAAATTATTAATGAAAATTTTGAAAGTTAAGTATATTTTTTAAACCGAAAATTAAAAAGGTAGTTTTGAAACTTTTTGAAAATTAAAAAATTAAGGTGTTTTTTTTTTTTTTTTTTAATTAAAACTTTTGAAGTGTAAAACTATTTTTAAATTAATTTTTTTTTTTTGTTTTAAAGTAAAAGGTTGACATTTTTGGTTGAGTATTTTAATAAATAAATAAACAGTAAATTGGTAATAAATTAAAACCTAATCCAGTTGTACTTATCGACAAAGATTAAACCGACAGTCAAATCTTAATCTTTGGAAAGGAACTGACAGTCAATGTTCTCATTACCCTCAAAACAAAATTTTACAGTTACACTGACAATATTTAATATTGCCCAATTTTCACGCGCTCTGCCCTCGCCGGCGGGTCGCCAATACACTCTACTTTATTGCTTACTATATTTATTGTTAGATTTAAATTTTTCCAACTTTTAAAATATTTATTTCAGTCTAAAAATAATAATATTCAATACTCATCTATTTAATTAAATAATTTATTTAAAAAAATTAAGAGTGAAAACTAATTTATATTTGTAGCTATTTATTTATTTACTTTTATAATTTCATTTTTAAAAAACTTTATTTATCTAGCCTTGTAGTTTTGACATTTTTGTTGAATATTAAATAAACATTAAAGTAATAATAAATTGAGTATTAAATAAACATTAAAGTAATAATAAATTAAAACCAAAGTGTTTGAAAAATTTTCGTCCTAAAAAATTCGGTATAGTTTAATGGTTAAAGTATTTATACCTTTCTTCAAAGTTAAAAGTTTAAATTCCTCTCCCAATATTTATCGTATTAAAAATAATCTAAAAGATTAAAAAGAGGTTGAAAAATATTTGGTTCTTATACTTTCTTTGAAGTAAAGATTCAACGGGTAATAATTTAATTCCTATAATTATCGTTTAAAACTTCTTACTCAAATAAATGGAATAATTATAATTTTTTAATCTTCAGCTCCATTTAGTTAACAGAGAAAAATCTCTCATTACTCTTTTATTATTTAAGATTCGAGTGAGATTCTCTAATATGTTCGAGATAGGTCTCGATAGGGCGGTTAAACTGACATCTACACTCTCAATGTTTTTTTTTTTTTTGTTAAATAGATTTTAAATTTTATTTTTTTATTCAATAAGATTCTGTTGAAAAATACTTTTCATTATATAAAATAAATAAAAATAAAAAAATTTAAATGATTAAATTATAGGTTTTAAAAAATGTTATTCTATTAATTATAAATATAAGAAAAGAAGTGTGTTTTTCTTTAACTATTTTCAAATAAATAAATAAATACTCTCAGGAAAGTTTGAGGTGACACGCGCTTTGTCCTCATCGGCGCGTGGAGAAAGCTTCCCCCATACGCCAGCTTGTTGCCATCTCTCAATTTTTTTTTCTTTCTAATTTTTAGGTAAAATTATTGAGTTTTAAAATTTTTTTTTTCTAAAAAAGTTTGTTTCTAATATTAGGATACGAACACCTCAGTTTGGTTTAATTTGAGTAAATTGCATGAATTTCCGCAATTTTTACTGTGCTTAGTTTTTTTTTTTTTGGTATAGATATCATTTTTGTTTCTGTCTAAATTGTCGGGGGAGGGTGGCAGCTATCGATACAAAATAGTGTGACACTAGCACGTGAAGAGAGAGTAGAAGGAATGCCGAAGAGGCGAGCAATCGACGGTAGATAGAATGAATATTCCAGCTTGAAAGACAAGAATTCGAGAGGGAGCCGAGCATGAGAGAGGAGAAAGGGTGAGAGAGATTCTCTGTCACTCATTGTATGAGGAGAAAGTTCGATTGCTTTAGGTTTGAGGATTGAACCGAGGTTTGCAATTTTTTAAGGTTTTAAATCGACCAAACTAATTTTTTTTCAAAATAATAAAACCAAATCAACTGGTTTGGACATGTTCAATTCATCTTCCTCATTTATTCTTTGCTGCATATTTAAAATCTTTTAAAACTAAAATTCAATGCGAAATTTAACGTTAAATAATATATTTACGAGACATAAAATTGAAATTTTAAAAATTAAAAATTTATTATTATTTTTTAAATTAAAGAAAAAAAATGCATGATAATTATGGTCAACTACGACTATTAGGCGCGTTGAGTGCTTAACACAATTCATTAGAGGAAAGGTAATGAAGAATTTACACGCCTTTATTTAAACCACTTTTCTCAACACGCATGTTTTTAAATTTAAAATTTAGATATGTGAGCTTAATTAATTATGTATTAATTACAATTCTCTTCCCATAATTTTTCTACTCTATCTAAATAAATTATTTTTATTTCAAATAATAATTAAGTTAAATAGATTCCGTTATTAATAAAGATGTTCATATGACTCGAGAATCCAACTAATCCGAACTATCCAACCCGAGATTAGATTATTATGAAAATAAAAAATATTTGACATTCGATTGGGTTGAAAATTCAATTCGAGTTGCTCGGGTCACCAACACGATCAACATAAAATTTCGAGTTGATTCACAAGATTTGTACGTGAATAGACTAGTTAATAATTTAGAGGGATATTTTTATATTTTTGAGTGTTTTATAAAAAATATAAATAAATCTTTAATATGGATATCCTAAAGACACCATCCCCAAGTTTGACGCCTCCATTCTTGCCTTTTTTCTCCCTTACTCATTCCCTGCGGCTACTACAAACCTCTGGCCACAAAACGCCTTCTTCTTCTTCTTCTCTCTCTATCTTTCTCTCTCCTTCCTATAAAAACAGAGTCTCTCCCCTTTGTTCTTCTGCAAATTTTCTCTCTCTTCTCTTAAAGATAAAAGAAAGAACAAAAGGAAGCTTGGGAATATGGTTCATCACTATATACGCTATCAGCCATGGAAGAAGGGGATGAACATAAGAACACCTGCCCAGTTTGTTCATCATGATGATCATGAAGAACAAGATGATGACGAAGAAGCTATGGGCTGTGATGAGTTTTATTACTCTGTTTCTGCTTACAAGAAAACCAAACCCAAGTTTTTGTTCCTTCTTTTCCTCTGTTTTCTTTCTTGCTGCTTCGTTTTTGCTCCTCATTTCTGTAAGTTTTTTCTTCGCATTTCTCAGTTTTTTGTTTTGGGTTTCTTTTTTTCTGCTCTGTTTTTAATGGGTTTTGTTTGTTTTTTTGTTTCAACGTTCTTTTGAGGTTGAAAATTGCGTTTTTGGTGCTCTGTTTTTAATGGGTTTTGTTTGTTTTTTTGTTTAAACATTCTTTTGAGGTTGAAAATTGCGTTTTGGGTGCTCTGTTTTTCATGGGTTTTGTTTGTTTTTTTGTTTTTAGATTCTTTTAAGGTTGAAAATGGTGATGTTTCTGCCGCTGTTATGGAGGTTTCTGCTCCTCTCTGTTCTTCAATCCCTAATGGTATGCCTTTCTCTCTGTTTTTCTATGCTTTCTTTTCCTCTGTTTTTGAAAAATCTATGTTACTCTGTTTCTGCTGACAAGAATCTGATCCGTTTTTGATGAAAAAAGGAACCAAAATCCTTTTGTTAGCAGAAATTAATGTTTTTTTTTCCTTTTTCAGGAACCATTTGTTGTGACAGGAATAGCATTCGGTCTGATATCTGTATTATGAAAGGCGATATAAGAACAGAGTCTTCTTCCTCATCAATCTTCCTCTACACGTCGTCCAATTCCCGGATCGACAACGACAACGACAACGACAATACAGTGATTCAACTCGAAAGAATCAAGCCTTACACAAGGAAATGGGAGAACAACACCATGAACACAATTGATGAATTGCAGCTCATTGTTAAGCGAAAGAGCAACGACATCGATCGACACCATCGGTGTAACGTTCGACACGATGTTCCTGCCGTGTTCTTCTCGACCGGAGGCTACACGGGCAACGTTTATCACGAATTCAACGACGGGATTTTGCCGCTCTATATAACTTCACAACATTTGAATAAAGAGGTTGTTTTTGTGATCCTTGAGTATCATAATTGGTGGCTAACAAAATATGGTGATATCCTTTCCCAACTCTCAAACTATCCACCAATTGACTTTAGAAAGAACAATAAAACTCATTGCTTTCCTCAAGTGATTGCTGGTTTGAGAATCCATGATGAGTTGACTGTGGAGCCTTCATTGATGGAAGGGAACACGAGCATTGTCGAGTTTCGAAACCTATTAGACACGGCGTACCAACCTCGAACCCGAGAGGTGGTTCGACACGAGAAGAACGAAGCCAAAGAGCAACCAAAGTTGGTGGTTCTGTCAAGGAAGGGATCAAGGGCTATAACAAATGAGAAGTTAATGGTGAAAATGGCTGAGAAAATTGGGTTCAAGGTGAAAGTTATAAGGCCTGATAGAACAACAGAGCTGGCTAAGCTTTATAGAGAGCTCAATGAATGTGATGTAATGGTAGGAGTCCATGGAGCTGCCATGACACATTTTCTGTTCATGAGGCCTAATTCAGTGTTCATTCAAATCATTCCATTGGGGACTGTTTGGGCAGCCGAGACGTACTATGGCGAGCCTGCGAAGAAGCTCGGTTTGAAGTACGTCGGGTATGAAATTCGGCCGAAGGAGAGTTCGTTGTATAGCAAGTACGAGAAAGATGATCCTGTTCTTGTCAACCCAGATAGCATTACAAGAAAAGGGTGGGAATATACAAAGAAGATCTATCTTGATGGCCAGAATGTGAAGTTGAATCTTGCACGGTTTCAGAAGCAATTGGACCGAGCTTATTACTATACCATTTCTCGAACCCGAGCCCGAACCCAACACCACGGTTCATTGGAGTGATGGTTGCATCATATTATGTGGGGGAGTGTTCTTTTGGGGGAAAATAAAAGATTTTTCTAAATACATTTTTTCTGTACATAATATTTGATTATTCGCAAATAACATTTAAGAACAAATGTTTCTACATATACCAAAATCACCAAAATTCCAAACTTAAACGTGCTTTGCTTGAATAATTTATGTTGGGTAACCTCTCCGAAAATTTCCACTTTAAGATAAGGAGGTAACCTAACCATGTTGCAGGGAGAATGTCGAAGCCCTAAGGTACTTGATTTAGAATCCAAGCCTGAATCTTGGCATTAAGAATGTTCATATGACTCGATAACCGACCGACCCTAATTACTCAGCTAAAAATTTCTATCGATTTATATGAATCTTTTTTTGGTTGGGTCAACTTGACCAACTCGAAAATAGGGTTACAACCCATTAAATTTCAGCAACCCAATTGAAAAACATAGGATTAGATTAGGTTAGGTTGTGAACTCTATTCGAGTTGCTGGTTCTAAATTTTATATAAAAGAAAATAAATAAATTTAATTGAAATAATAATGCAGGGAAAAGTAGCTCTCAGGAATTTTCATACCAAATTTCTGGCCAATGCCAAACAAAATTCATTATAGCCACACCTTGGACTAAAGCTTCTCAAAGTTGGGGTTTCTATCGCCATCTTGGAAACGTTCTACGGTATTCAAACCTGACTTTTCATCTTTCGATTGATGAACTAAAAAAAATATATGTTTGAGTATTTAATTTTATTTTTTGTATCGCTTGTTTTCACAAATAATCTATTTCTGATGAGAATTTACATAAATTAGGTTTGTATTCGATATAGAATTAGTAGAGGTACACGAATGAACCGATATTACATATGAGAGTAATCATAAAGATATGAAATTTAAGAAATACTAGTAACACGAAAAAGGAGATGTGTTTGTAAGGGCGTGGAAACATCTCCCTAGTAGACGTATTTTAAGACCTCGAGGGAGAAGCCCAGAAGGAAAACCTAAAAAGGACAATATCTACTGGTGGTGGACTTGGATCGTTACAAAATGACAAATGGTATTAAAGCCAAATTTTGGGCGGTGTGCCAGCCAGGATGCTGGGCCTCGAAGGGGATGGATGGTAAGATCTCACATTGGTTGAAGAAGAAAACCAAGTGAGGTGGATTGTGGATCTCACGTTAATTGTAGAGGGGAATGATATAAAAACTTCTCCCTAAAAGATGTTTTAAGTCTAGTAATTATAAACTTTTCGAAAAATTAACATAAAAGAAAATCGATAAAAGTTGTCCACTTTCATTGAATTAGCTACATTTCAAATTTATATTTTATAAAACGAATCGACAAACATTATTGAGAACACCAGAGAAAAAAGAAGAAAAAGCCACCACGAGATGAAGGTGAGTAGAGATCAAGAGCATTGAGAACATCAAAAACAGACAATTACAACACTGGAAATGTGCCCTAAGTCTGAACACAGCTCACTCGTCACCCATGATTACTAGAGAGCCACGAGTGCATACAAAGTTCAAGCAAGCACATATAGCTGTGATGACCAAGGGACTTATGGCTCAGATGACTCGACTCATGGTCCAACCCACGCTCCAACAGAGAATTATTGAGGTCCAATAGGGAATTCGAGTTCGAATAGAATTACAAGTCAATTGGTAATAGGACATGTCGACTATTTTTTTCAATTGCGCAAAGGGCGGTTACATATGCCATTGATAGAAGAGATTAAAAATGAGATATTAATAGAGGCGCATAACTCTCCGTTCGTCCCGGCGGTACCAAAATAACATGAAGAAGGCTAGGATATAGCCAAGTAGCCTAGTTTGTGAATAGGTGTCTGCACTAAGACAGAAAGGAGAGTTGTTGTCTTAGAATATGACTCAAAAAGGCCGTTATTTGGTTAGTAACTCTTAGTTTCCATCTTCTTTCTCGTATAACTTGAGTTTTATAGGCAGATGAGAGGCCTGGAATTGTATGGTTTGAGCTTTAGAGAGCTACAAAAACTTAGAAAATGAGTGCCAGCAAGAAGGTTGATCCACGAACGGGGTAGACACAAGGCAGAGTGTCAATAAGGATGCTGGGTCTTGAAGGAGGTGGATTTTGGGGTCCTACATCGATTGGAGAAGAAAACGAGTGCCAATAAGGATGTTGAGTCCCGAAGGGAGTGGATTGGGGGGTTCCACATTGATTGGAGAACGAAACGAGTGCCAGTAAAGATGCTGGGCCACAAAGAGGGGGTGGATTGTGAGACCCCGAAAAGAGGTGGATTGTGAGATCCCACATCGATTGAGATGAGAACGAAACACCATTTACAAGGTATGGAAGCCTCTCCCTAACAGATACGTTTTAAAAACCTCGAGAGAAATGCCAAAATGGAAAGCCCAAAATTTCTTGCTTTCCAATGAAATCGGTGTGGAAAATCATTTCATAGGCATACACTCCACCTCCTTTTAATTAGTGGGTTTATAAATTTTCATCTTAGTTTATATATCATAAGTTAGTTACTTCAACGGATTCGTAAACCTAACTCACGAACCAAACACGCTAAAGTATACTGGGTTCATGTACATAGCTCATGAGCTAAACACGTGAAATTACGTATGACTCGACTTCAGAACATAGCTCATGAGCCAAACACGAGCCAAATTCATGAGTCGAACACTTCTTAATTTATATAAAAAAGACTTCAGAACATAGCTCATGAGCCAAACACGAGCCAAATTCATGAGTCGAACACTTCTTAATTTATATAAAAAATGTTTCAACTCGATCATATTAAGAATTTGAACGGTAATTCAAGTCATTTTACAATCAAGCAACAAGAGAAAAAAACATTTGGAAACATGTAGTTGTATAATAGACAAAGAATGATATCAAACAAACGGCCCCAATTGTTAGTTTAAGTACAAGCCCATAAGGTTTAAAAATTAGAGCTTGTGTTTGATTGTATACCTTTTTGCTATCAAGCGGGACTTTGATCCATCGGTTTTACCAGACAACCTCGGTCACTTGTTTTTGTTTGTCCTTTACCTTTATCTAAAAAGAAAAATTAAAAAAACGTTGAATATTCGGGACAAAGATATGCAATCACATGCAATCATGACTTATAGTAACATGACTATAATTAAACCTAAGACGTTGTCTTTTTCATTTTCACTCTTCTTTTCTTTAGAATGTGTATCATTTGGTACACATAGCTCCATGTATTTCGCTTTCATATACACCAAACTCAGGAGGGAAAACCCAAAATTCTTGAGGGGACGTCTGGAATGGAAAACCCAGGAGGGAAAGACGCGTTTTAAAATCGTGAGGCTGACGACGATATGTAACGGACTAAAGCAGATACCATTTGTTTACGATGGGCTTGAATTGTTACAAATGGTATAGAGTAAAAAAAATTGTTTTAGTAAAAAAATTTATAACCCGAACAATTGATTTGAATCTAAAAATATTCCCACCTGACTCAAACTAATCCACGAACATCTCTACCTCCAACGAAACGGTCTGTTAGAGTATTAAGACAATAAAACGGGAATAAGAATATGGTTTGATTTGTTTAATATATATTTTTAGAGGTTGGAACACACAAAAAACATTATTATGGTTTGTGATAAAATCCCAATATTTTAAAAGGAAATTGGATTTATTTAATTATTTATGAATTTTATAAAATTAGGGATTGTGGTGAGATCACATCGAACAAGCGTGCGTACACATTTTCGTTTTGATAATCATTATTTTATATAAAATTATATATATTTCTATCTCAATCACTCATTTAATTCCCGCCCCTATCCTTTTCACCTTCATCTCACTTTTGATCCAACGGTCAATTTCAATCCATATCAATAATTATAGTTGTTTAAGTCATCTAATTTTTGATCCAACGGTCGTTGTTCATGAGGTATGAATTATATTAAATATTTGCTGCCTTTTTTAAATTTATATTATCAATTAATAACTAGCCAACCTTATTCATAATTTTGTATTTTCATTGCTAAATAATTCATGCTTTCCCATCAAATTATTATTACTGTTATTATTTAATAATTTGAAGTTTTCTAAGTTTCTATTTTTTAAATAATTTTTTAATTACGTTATTAGACGTTTAATTTTATTTATACTATTCTTCTCAAAGAGGTGGATGAGAATTTAGATGAGAATTAAAATCATCAGGAAAAAATAGATGAGAATTTTTGATATTTCAAAATCGACCCTATGAAAGTATAAAAGATGCATATGATTGATAAAATCTTCTAGCACACAAAATTTTAACCAATAAAACTCCTAAAACTTAGGTGATATTACATCTTTCACCCCTCTTTATATATATTTTTTTAATATTCCAATTTCTTAGTTACTCTGTGATAAATAATATTTAAAAATTATTATCCACCTTTTGCAACAATATTAAAAAACTCGACATTTCAATCCGATTTGGGGTGGATTATGGATGGAATTGATTCATGAATTCTCTTAGATGGGTACCAGAACCATCTCCAGTTTATTATTTATTTTAAAATATACATTTTTACTAAATAAATAGATATTTTAGGAAGTAACAATCAACGGATCCAAAAATTTTTTATAGTTGGATTGGATTGGGTCGAGTTCATTATTTAAGGTTATTTCGATTAAAGAAATAGGATTTAAACAATTATGTTGAGTCGACCCGAATAAGTTGAGTTTAAATTTTTTATCCTAACCCGACCCAAGTAAATATTTAAGAATACAAAGACGAAGAACATGAGCAATTAAAAAATGTGAACTAAAAAAAAGTCCACAAAAAATGATGATGATGACTCCAAAACCTCTGTAGTCTCTCCCTTTATATTGGACAACTCCCAACACTATCATCAACCCTTGTCTGCCTCTTTTCCTCCACCATTCTCCCCATTTTCCTCTCTCTCTCTCTCTCTCTCTCTCTCTCTCTCTCTCTAAAATGAAGATTCTTTCTCCATTTATTCTCCACTAAAGCTATCATTTTTCATCTCTCTCTCTCTCTCTACTTTCTCTCTCATCGCCATGACAGGCCTGCAAAGAACCAAAAGCTGCAGCGCCGCCATTCAAACCACTACCAAAATCATCCCATCTTCCATCTCCGCCCACCACCTCAGATCCTCCTCCGATGCTGACAACTTTTCCGGCAAATTCCTCCTCCAGAAGAACTCTAGCCACCGCTGTCACCGCCAACACCTGGCGGCTTCCACCACCGGGAAATTCTCCTCCCTCCTTCACTCTCTTCTCAAGCTACTCTCAATTCCCACCTGCAAATGGCTTTCCATCCCCACCCACCTCTCCGTCAGCCCCTCCCTCGGCCGAAGAGTCACTGGAACTCTCTTCGGCCGCCGCCGTGGCCATGTCACCTTCGCCATCCAACTCGACCCCCGGTCCCAGCCAGTTTTGTTGCTCGAATTCGCCACGTCAACCTCGTCCCTCATCAAGGAAATGTCCTCCGGTCTCGTTCGCATCGCCCTCGAGTCCGATGCTCCGACCACCTTCGACGGTATTACCATAATTTTGAAATTTTAATACGTTTAACAATCGAAAACACTCGTACTCTTTGTTAAGATTAATTCACATTTTTTTAATTAAAATACATAAATAATTTTTTAATAAATAAATATAATTATTAGATTTGACCTCTTGATTGTATTAGTGATGATATTTTAACATTAATAGGTAATCGTCCCATTAGAAAGTTGTTGGAGGAGCCAAGGTGGACGATGTACTGCAACGGGAGGAAGTGTGGACAGGCTATGTCACGCACGTGTGGAGAGTTTGAGTGGTACGTGCTGAACACTGTACAGAGCGTGTCAGTCGGCGCCGGAGTGATTCCAATGGTGGACGACGGTCGTAAAGGTAGTGGGTCAGAGGGCGAGTTACTGTACATGAGAGCAAAGTTTGAGCGAGTTATAGGTAGCCGTGACTCGGAAGCTTTCTACATGATGAATCCAGATGGTAATGGAGGACCTGAACTCAGTATTTTTCTACTCCGAATATAAAAATTGCAATAAAAATTTTATTTTATTTATGATGACTCTTATTAATTATATAATTACTTTTTAATTTTTTATTTATAAGTTCAGTTTAATTATCCAAATTAAAGCTCCTTGAGAACCTCTTAAATTGATAAAATTTTCTTTGAATTATAGAAATTAAATTTGTAATTTTGTTTTATTAAAATATATTTTGTTGTTATGTGATAATTTTTTGTCAATGAATTTTTGTTTTTACTTGACATTAATTAAAAAATAATGAGATTATATTAAAACTTAGCTGTCAATTTCAGCTATAATTGATTATTTATTTCAAGTTGATTGGTTGAATAAAAATATTTCAATTACGTCCATTTAATGCCAACTGAATATTCTTTTTATATATAATTATGTATAATACATTTGACATAAAATTACTAAAATTAAAATAAATAATTAATTAATTTTAAAATATGAAAATAATTTATTTTCGTTGAAGAATTACATGTGTATGATCTGAGAACCCGATCAATCTGAACTATACAATTCAAACTATAAAATGTTATTTTTTTCGGATGAGATTGGGTTGAATATTTTAAAAACTATAAATAGAGTTATAATTCAAGCCAACTCTACAGTAGTTTTAAAATAATTATGAAAATTAAGAATATTTGACCTTTGTAATCGAAATTCTAGATCCAACTAAAATAAATTTGGGTTGGATTGCAGCTCTAGACCCAACCAACCCAATTTCGAGTTGGTCCTAAAAATTTTTGCAACTCAATCCACTTTTAACGAACTATGTATTATGAACGTTTTGACCTTTGACCAATTTTTTTTTTTTTAATGATTTATGAGCACAAAATAATCAAGTGGAAATAAATAATTCATATGAAAAATAATTAGCTTAAAAAAGTAAAATTATGATTAAAAAAAAAAAAAACAAGTTGGAGTAAGTTATTTGAAACTCCACCGACCAAAATAGAGAGGGTATGAGTTTATATTTTGGTTTAAAGAATATAATGTTAAATAATAGAGTTTTGTTGTTTAATGATTTTGATGTATCTATTTAGTTTTATATTTATATATTTTTTTAAAAATAAATTTCTCAAATTTTAATTTTATATATAATTAAAAAAAAAACAAATCAATTAAGTCCAATCTATCTTAAATTTTCAATTTTATATCTAAATTTTTTGAAAATGTCATCAGTAACCTATTAAACAAAAAGAAAATTAAAAAATTAAGAATTTATCATACGTTTTTGTGTAATTATACGATACAAAATTAAAAGTTTAAATATTTATCAGATATTTTTTAATGTTTCGAGAATGTAATAAATATAAACGTGAAAGTTTGTAAGGGGAAATGTCCATATAATATTGAAGCTCAGAGAATAGGATTAATGATGGTGCGTACATGCGTTTCGCAAACGCTTTGCAAAGAAGCAATATTTTTAATACACGCACATTTGGCTTCTTAAAGGTTTGAAAATAAACAACCAATTCATATGTTTTAGTGTAAATGTTGGGTTTGATTTGATTTTTTTTAGATGAGGTTGTGTTGAATTTGTTTAGAACAGAAAATTTAGGTCGGGCTGGAAATTTTTTTGTTGGGTCAACTCGACCGGCCCAAAAATAGGGTTAAAATCTAACCTAACCCTATGTTTTAGTCGGTTAGCTAATATGTAACAGCCCAAGCTCCCGCTAGCTAATATTGTCCGTTTTAGTCCGTTACGTATTGATGTCAGCCTCACGATTTTGTTTTCACATCCTTATAAGAAATGTTTTGTTCTCCTCCAGCTAAAGTGGGATCTCACATTCCTCCCCTATTGGGGGCCTAGCGTCCTTGGTGACACAATGTCTAGTGTCTAGCTTTGATACCATTTGTAAAACTCCAAACCCATCGCTAACAAATATTGTCTATTTTAGCCCGTTACATATCGCCGTCAACCTGGGCTCAACGTCCTCACTAGCATACTGCACGATGTCTGGTTCTGATACCATTTGTAATAGTCCAAGTCCACTGCTAGAAAATATTATCCGCTTTAGCTCATTACGTATAGCCATCAGTCTCATTGATTTTAAAACGCGTCTGTTAGGGGGAGAGGTTTCCCACCCTTATAAGAAATGCTTCGTTCTTCCTCCAAACGATGTGGGATCTCACACCCTACCCAATCCTATTTTAATGATGTGACTTATGAATTTTAACATTTGAACTTGATGTAATATGCATTGTAGATAAGTACTCGACAGAATTTGGCAAGATCCGTTCGGTGAAAGATGAGAGCAATTCCTTGGATGTTTTAATTCACTATTAGTTGTAGATTTTGGATATGTATGGAGCTTTCTAAATTGAGTTTAATACTCGAGTCACTTAGTAAGGTTAACATGACAACCATGACACTCGATCATCAATAGTTTTTTTTTTCTCCTTGTCTATGAGGACCTATTAAACAATGTTAGCACTACAAGATTTGTAACGCTCCATGTTCAGGATTCAAAATTTGGATCCAGCATCGGATGATTCAAGCATTCCTGTCACGTTACTTATTTCTTACTTTTAAAAGTGAATACTATTTCTATAGACCAACACGGGTCGTCTCGACACGTTTTATTCTCCCTCACATGCGTTTTAGGAAGAAACACAAAGGAATAGTGTGAGATCACAGATTGGTTGGAGAGGGGAACGAAACATTTTTTTATAAGGGTGTGAAAGCTTCTCCCTTACAGACACGTTTTAAAACTGGGGCTAATGACGAAACGCAACGGACCAAAACAGACAATATTTGCTAGCGGTGGACTTGGATTGTTACAAATGATATCAAAGTCAGACATCGGGTGGGTGTGTTAGCGAGAACACTAGACTTCCAAAAACGATAAATTGTGAAATCTCACATCGATTGAAGATGAAAACGATTCAGAATGAAGAACATTATTAAGCAAAATACAATAAAATGAAGGGTTGGGAAGATACTTTTTGAACAACATTTCTCCTAAAAGACCAACAAAGAAAAAAAGTGAAAGGAATTAAATAAGATTAAGAGAGTACCAAACAACAAACCAGAAAATCTTCAACACATGCCCTACTTTGTCTCACAAGAATCACAAGTTTTGTTTAAAATATTGAGCTAATGGGAGTGGCAAAGTGGCTAAGTTTAGACAAGCTAAAGCAAAACATGGAAGGCAAAACCCAAGATTTGCTTAAAGCTAAGGGATATTTTTACAATGCTTGTCAATAATATTTAGGCAAGAAATCGATTAGGAGCGTATGTAGGTAGGATCCGAGAAATTTTTTAAACTAACTTAAAATTTCGGGTTGGTTAGGTCGATGATTCGAGCACCCTGAACGAGTTCATAACCTAACCCTTCTAGATTGCGTTGAGTTGGGTTGAATTTTCGAGTTTTTTTTTTTTTTAATAAAAAAAATCTTACTTATCTACGTAAAATATGCTACGTTAATAATTAAAATTTCATAAAATTTAAATACCAAACATTCACAAGTCACAATACATCACTGACATTCGTTATATACGTCAAACATTCTTGTAGAGCATGAAGCAAATCCATGAGAGTTTTTGCTCAAAGTGGACAATATCATACTAATGTGGAGATATGTGATTTCTAACGTGGTATCAGGGTCATGCCCTTAACTTAGTTATGCCAATAGAATCTTTAAATGTCGAAGAAAGAAGTTGTGAGACTCGAAGGTGTTGTCAAAAGTGACTCGGGTGTTGAATAAAGGGTGTACTTTGTTCGAGGGGAGGATTAAATTGTTAGGAGAAAGTGCACTCAAAAGTGACTCAAGTGTCGAAAAAGGGGTGTACTTTGTTCGAGGGGAGGATTGTTGAGGATTGTTGGGAGAAGGTGCAGTCAAAAGTGACTCAAGTGTCGAACAAAGAGTGTACTTTGTTCGAGGGCTCTAGAGAAAGAGTCGATCCTCGATTAAGGAGAGGTTGTTCGAAGGCTTCGGGATAGACTCTGTAGTCTATTTTGTTCGAGGGGAGGATTGTTGAGAATTGTTGGGAGAAAGTCCCACGTGGACTAATTTAGAAAATGACCATGAGTTTATAAGAAAGAATACTTCTCCATTGATTTGAGGTCTTTTGGAGAAGCCCAAAACAACGTAATTTCTAACGATCCAAAATTGATACCTAAATTAACAGTCAGATTGTTTAAAAATTAAGGATATTTTTATTAATTTAGTCCTACCAATTATTCTCCATCCTTTCAATGGCTATTTCTCTTTTCCTCAATATACTTTATTATTTTAGCCTTTCTTTAAAAATAAAAAGATAGATCATTCGAAAGGAAAATGCCCAAAGTATAAATATTATCCAATATTATCCAAGCCCAAAACCGAAGCGATCGCAGCCACGTAAAAAATGGCCCAAAATAGTCTAGAAGCCCACATTTTAATTTTCAGGAGACACGTTTGTCTAATGGACCAATAGGAAAAAGCCCAAAGTTTAAATATTGCCCAAGCCCAAAAATGGAGCGCTCTGGGCCACGTAAAATGGCCCAAAAAGGTCTATAAGCCCATATTTAAATATTCGGGAGCCCAGTTTCTCTAATGGGCCGAAAAGAAAAGGCCCAAAGTACAAATATTGTCCAAGCCCAAAACCGAAGCTCTCTGGGCCATGTAAAAATGGCCGAAAATTGTCCAGAGGCCCACATTTAAATTTTCGGGAGCCCAGTTTCTTTAATGGGCCGAAAAGAAAAAGCCCAAAGTATAAATATTGTCCAAGCCGAAAACCGAAGCTCTCTGGGCCCCGTAAAAAATGGCCCAAAATTGTCTAGAGGCCCACATTTAAATTTTCTGGAGCCCAGTTTCTCTAATGGGCCGAAAAGAAAAAGCCCAAAGTATAAATATTGTCCAAGCCCAAAACTGAAGCTCCCTGGGCCACGTAAAATGGCCCAAAATTGTGTTGAGGCCCACATTTAAATTTTCGGGAGCCCAGTTTCTCGAATGGGCCGAAAAGAAAAGGCCCAAAGTATAAATATTTTCCAAGCCCAAAACCGAAGCTCCCTGGGCCACGTAAAAATGGCCCAAAATTGTCGAGAAGTCCACTTTTTCATTTTCGGGAGCCCAGTTTCTCTAATGGGCCGAAGGGGAAAGCCCACTGTATAAATAGTGCCCAAGCCCAAAACCTAAGCGCTTTGGGCCACGTAAAAAATGGCCCAAATGGTCTAGAAGCCCACATTTTAATTTTCCGGAGCCCAGTTTCTCAAATGGGCTGAAAGGAAAAAGCTCAATGTATATATTGCCCAAGCCCAAAACCGAATCTCCCTGGGCCACGTAAAAAATGGGCCGAATTGTCTAGAAACCCACATTTTGATTTTCTGGAGCTTAGTTTTTCTAATGGGCCGAAATGAAAAAGCCCAATGTATAAATATTTTCCAAGCCCAAAACAGTAGTGCTCTCGGCCACGTAAAAAATGGCCACCTTAAACCCTAAACCTCCGTCTCTGTTGTTTGAGAGAGAGAGAGAATGAAAGGGATCACTGGAGTGGTGAAGAAGGCTTTAGGAGAGATGGAATTCACTGCGGCCGGTGGAGCCATCAATTGGTTCCCCGGCCACATGGCCGCAGCTACGCGTGCCATTCGCGACAGAGTCAAGCTCGCGGATATGGTGATCGAGGTCAGAGACTCCCGAATTCCCCTGTCCTCGGCCAACCAAGACCTTCAGTCTCATCTCTCTTCTAAACGCCGCATCATTGCCCTCAACAAGAAGGATTTGGCTAACCCTAATATCATGCATGTAAGACACCATTTCATGATCTCTGAGTTCATAAATGGATTGACAACGGACAATGATTTTCATATTTGTATGGTCCCTTCTCAGTTATCTTTTATCTCGTTGTTGGTCTACAATAGAACTGTTTTCTTCACTACTAAGATCAATTTCAAACGCTATTTGTTCTTTAAGATGAGCTTGTTCTATAAAATGAGCTCACTGTATCTCTGTTGGTCCTTTCCTTTCTTAGAATATACGGTTTAAATGTCGTGTGTATCAAATTTCTAAGAGTTAGTTATTTGTCATGTTCTTTTTAGTCATTCATCGATCATTTTTCGTCCATAGTTGTCTCATGTTCGTGTTGTTTTCATTACGATTTTAATTGTGCAGAAATGGACGCACTTTTTTGAGTCATGCAATCAAGATTGTATTCCAATTAACGCTCACAGCATGAGCTCTGTTCGGAAGGTATTTTTATTTTCTACAGTATTGCGTCGATATTAATTCTCAGCTTGCAATTAATTTTGAAGTTCTAGCTACTGATTTCCTGTGGTATATTGATTTGCTGAAATTATTGGTGGTATATTGTCTGTACTTTTGTTAATTGATGAAAAAGCTTCTCGAGCTTGTGGAATTTAAACTAAAGGAAGCGATTTCAAGGGAACCTACTCTTCTTGTGATGGTCATTGGTGTTCCAAATGTTGGGAAGTCGGCTTTAATTAACTCAATCCATCAAATAGCTTCTGCACGCTTTCCTGGTAAGGCTGTTTCTTGGAACATAATGCCAATTTCTCTTTATTCAGAAGGGTACAAATATGGATGCGTTTGGTTTAGAGGCCTTGTTTTTTGGACTTCTGTGGTTTCAATACTTTTTCATAGTGCAGGAGAAAATGAAGCGAGCTAATGTTGGTCCCTTGCCTGGGGTTACTCAAGATATTGCTGGCTTCAAGGTAGTTTTGATCAACCACATGTCTTCCTTCATATAATGATGAGTTCTTAACCATTTGCGCTTCTTCGATATGCAGATTGCTCATCAACCTAGCATATATGTTCTAGATACTCCAGGTGTTTTAGTTCCAAGTATTAAAGACGTGGAGACGGGGCTGAAACTGGCACTTGCAGGTTGTATTTCAGTTTGTAAGAACTGTTTTTGATTTGTCAGAAGCTTTTTGTACAGCTATAGTGCACTGGGATATAATATACTAGAATGATGCAAGGATGTAGAATATTGATTGTGCAGTTGAGCCTTTAATTACTTCTACTGCTGAAGTTGTAAACACATATGAAAGCTGACCACCATAAACTAAATCTAAGGGACTGAAACTTCTTAATTACTGTAAATTTGAGTCTAGAGAATTTGATGAACATGGAGTTCCCATCCCTTACCAACTGAGCCCATCTCGCAAGTATAGCGGATCACACCCCCAATTGAGTTTAATTCATTAGAAATTATATGGCTTAGTGTAACAGCCCAAGCTGCTAGCAGATATTGACCTATTTGGGATTTCCCTTCTGGGATTCCTCTTAACGTTTTAAAAATGCATCTGTTAGGGAGAGGTTTCTACACTTTTATAAGGAATGCTTTGTTCCCCTCTCCAACCTATGTGGGATCTCACACTTAGTTTCCTCTCCATTTTAATATTTCACGATGACATAGATACTGACAGTATTGCTGCATCCACTTGTCAAGCTAACGCTGTAATTTTTTCACTTGGAAGCAGGATCTGTGAAGGATTCCGTGGTGGGTGAGGAGCGTATTGCTCAATATCTACTGGCAGTTTTGAATACTCGGGGGACGCCCTTCCATTGGAAACAATCGAATAACAGAAGAATGGAGGGTATTCAATATGAATCAGAGGAAATGCACAGATTTAGTCTTAATGACCTCCGACCAAAAAGGAGGCCTCCCCTTCCAAATAAATCTGATGTGGTATACGTCGAGGTAAGGGAAGGATTTCTTATTAGACTCTTAAGAGTGTTTATGGCTTTCTATGCTAAAAACAGAGAAAGACGTTAATTATTGTGTGGTTTTTGTATAACCCCACCTTTGTTTGACTTTCATTCCTCTCCATGAAAGCTGTGTATAAATCTAAAAGGATAACTGTGTTCTTTTTCTCTGAATTCATTTGACCAGGATCTTGTTACACAAGTTCAACGTGCACTCTACGCAACGTTTTCTGGATTTGATGGCAATGTTGAAGATGAGAATGATTTAGAAAGTCTCATCGAAGTGCAGTTTGAAGCATTGCAGAAAGCAATGAAGATACCTCACAAGGCAGCGGAAGCTCGTCTGAAAGTGTCAAAGAAACTACTTACTCTATTCAGGGCCGGTAAGCTTGGTCCATTCATCCTTGACGATGTCCCCTCTCATAACTAATCATCATTAAATTTTTTCTTAGCAAAATAATGTTCCTCGTCTTCAGTTGAAGTGGCTTTATCGTAGTGATATTATTCTTAGGGTAAAATATAAATTTCATTCTCAAATTTTGTAACGTAGGTTGTGTAAATTAAAACCATGATCAGCAGGGTTTTATATATTTCTCATTTTGATGATGGAAATTAGTGATACGAATTACTCATCTTATTTCTAAGCATCTTAAACAAAATCAATCTTTACCGATAGACCAATAAGAGTTAAGACTTTCCAAAAAAAAAAAAACCAAACAATCCACAAAAGTTATATGGGATTACCGCTAGTAGTTTAATAAACAGCGTGCATTAAGAAAAAGACTTGAACAATAGTTATGGATCTGAACCTGTGCGTTTTATTTTCAGTTCTCACAGTAATTATCATCAATAGACCTAAAACAAGAATGAATTGGCTGATGTATTATTGAAGGAATCGAACCTTATTCATCCAGAAACTACAACCAACAAATTTGACGACGAACAATATGAGCCATCCCCTCGAATGAATGTCTGTCTGTTCTGCACATGACCATAATTCTTTTCTTTTTTTCTTTTTTTCTTTTTTTTTTTTGCCCTTTTTCTCAGCTCTGTATCTAAAATATACATACATTATAAATATGAATGTTACAGAACATGAAAAAAATTTAAGCATTTTTCCAATTGGCTATATCTTATTAGGACAAATGAAACAAAATTGAAGGCAGAAGATCAAGGGCAATAGCTTCACCACCTCATTTGTTTGACTCGATGAATTCTCTATACTCGCTCTTCATTTTGACTCCAGATATATTCCTACATAAGAATCAATAAATAGAATATTGGTGAGAAATACATCTGAAAATTATCCATGCCAAACACTCCATATGATGAGGATTTCCCCTGTTTAAAAGTGGTACAGGAGTATAGGAGTTATCTATCTTGTGTTAGAATTGCTTCAACCCTCACTTGGTTTAACGGCTGAAGCGTAAATATTGTCTTCTTTGGACTTTCCTTTACAAGCTTTCCCTCAAGATTTTAAAACACGTCTGCTAGAGACAGGATTCCACACCTTTATAGAGAATGTTTAGTTCTCCTCAACTGATGTGGAATCTCACACTTAGTAATGAATGTTATTGAAAGAATAAAGAGGAGCCCTACTTTCAAATATTTTACGGCTTGTTTGATAATGATTTTGTTTTTGTAAAATACGCGTGCCTCTTCATAATTTTTTTATTTTA
This sequence comes from Cucurbita moschata, assembly GCF_002738365.1. NCBI lineage: Eukaryota > Viridiplantae > Streptophyta > Magnoliopsida > Cucurbitales > Cucurbitaceae > Cucurbita > Cucurbita moschata. The sequence goes on along the minus strand of NW_019268554.1, from coordinate 1,655,765 downwards.
AGAAATACATTCATGAGGTCTGGGTTATAGATTAGATCGCATTTGGGTCCTGAGTTTTCAAGCTCAACAAATATACCATTGAATTTTGCATTTCTTGGTGTCCTTCAATCCAATTTCCGGCTAGGTGACAAGACATTTGTAAAATAAAAATTAAAAAATAAAAATAAAAAACTTTTTTTAAACGCTTCCAAATTGAAAGGTAATTCCAAACCAGTCCTAAAACCTTGAAGGGACAACAAATATGATTTCATGAGGGAGTCAGAAACGATCATGAAAAGGAAATGTAAATCCACATGTAGAGATCATATCATTCAGTGGGTTTATTTATGCATCAAATATGATCTAAAATAAGATGCAAAACATACCTGACCATCTCCTTATTCTTGAAGAACTGCACGCATGGAGTACCCATAATCCCAGCTGCTTCTGCTATTTCTTGGTCTTCCTCAATATCAATTTCGACAAAATGGACACTTTCATCAAATTCATCAATCACCTGGAAGATAACATTAATGAAGGCTAATAAGCATATCAATGATTGGTCATCAACATCATCAGAAAAATAAAACAGATGACAGTGGAGTTTATCATCAAGCATGTCAAAGCAGATAATTCATGCGGACTGGATGGATTGACCCTACACTCAATCCAACGAATAACTTCACATTTTCTACCTTGCTAAGAAGTGGCTTCAGAGTCCTACATGGACCACACGTTGGAGCCGTATATAGTACACATATAAGCCTGGGGCTTTCATGGTATAGTTTCCGAAGCGCATACTGGAAAAACAGAAATGTAAAAGATAGTAAAATTTGAGTGAATAACAAAAAATATTTTGAAAGCCACAACCGTAGAAGAGTAAAACATTATGTAAAACATTGTAACATAATTACCGAAACAGACGAGAAAAATACATACCTGGCCTTTATGCTTTGTAAGTGCGATATCAAAACCCTCCCGAACATCCCTGTCTATTGGTTCCTTCTTAACCTCTTCAGTTTGGGGCTGGAAAAGCAAATACAAGAATGATCATGTTAGCATCAATGAACTACTTGTGATAAACCTGCTGCACAAAACAACTTCCCCAATATGCATAAGCGACTTTGTCACTTGTTACACAAAGCTATGGTTGAAAATGGTGAAAACATCTGAGGTTGGACTTTAATCAATCAAAAACAAAATAAAAGTGCAGAAGTCTCTTTTAACACAATTCAGTAATTCTTGCACCAAAAACAATCAGTAATTGGAATATGTGACATATGCCAACTGTCTGAGAAGAAACCAGTCAACCAACCAACTTCAACAGGGTTTTGATACCTGGTGGAACTCAATAAGAAGATTCTTGCTCACAAGATAGCGCTCAACAGATAAAGCAGCAATGCATCCAGATCCAGCAGCTGTGATAGCTTGCCTCCATTCATGATCCTTAGAAATTAAGAAGAAACGAAATCAAAAGATGATATAGGTAATATCAATTTCATGGTTTTCCAAGAAAAAAGATGGATAGAAATTGTATAATAAATTTGACTAGGGAACCGTTTTTGTGCCTCTATGTCTCATCACAGATTCACACCTTGTGGACATGCTCAAGTTGACAACATAGTTCTTCAAAAAAATGTTAATCCTATTTAGTTGATTTTCAAACATCAAAGGCCGACGCTCACCACAATACATTAAGATGAAAAGATCCTGAAACTAATATGTTCCAAGAGCACGCAGTCTACTACCTGGACAAGTTATGGGTTGCCCTGGAAACATTAGAAAAGTGGCCACAATCATTTTTTACCAAAATTCCATGTCATTATTAGTCATATCGATTTAATTGCATAAATGATCATAAAAATAAAAAAATAAAAAAAAATCCATAGTTGATGAAAGCAAAAGTTATAAGTGGATCTCAAAACTGAAAAGAATAAATTCTATTTAATTAAAGGTTAAATCAATTATTAAACTTGTATAGTTTCTTTTAATTTATCAATGAATAGTTCATTTCTAGTTCAAACAAAAATTAAACTTTTGCTTTGAAGACAATTCTGATGCAAACAAGAGTCAAACGAACCAGCTCTTGTAAGCTATAGCAATAATCAACAATGCACTCAGGAGGAAAATACCTGCACATCTCCAGCTGCAAATACACCTTCCAGAGAAGTTTTTGCAGTACCATCCTCCACCAACACATACCCAGAGCTATCAAGCTCAACCTGGCCTTTCAATAACTGGCTGTTTGGTGAATGACCTATTCCATAAAATAAACCCTTTGCCTCCAGCACAGACTCTTCCCCAGTATCATCCTTTCGAACTAAAATGCCAGTCATTTGCCCTTTTGTGTTGCTAACAATGTCCACAGCCTCCGTGTTAAAGTGCAAGGTAACATTTGGGCAGTTGAACACTCTGAAACATTCGCGATAATCAACCTGTTAAACAAACATTCAAGGGGTTGAAAACTCACATACAAATTGTTTATTTGTAAACCTAGAGATAGCTGGGAGTCAACATAAAAGGCTGTATATACCAAGTGTAAGGCAAGACTGCTATAAGGTCAATTTATAAGGAAAGATGGGCCTGAAAAACCATGAAATTATTGTTAACAACTGTGAAGAGCAATGAAAAGTTACGTTCCAAAGACACTCAAAAAGTCACCCAGCCCACGAGTTGTCAAGTCTTTCATTATCCTCCAAAGGCTCTACACTATTGCTAAATTAAAGTTTTGATTTTCTTCTGGCTTATCCAATTCACTTGATAAGCCGTAGGACTTCCCATAACTCAACAAGTCACCTATTCTAAGGTACATGATATATTGTTTCCATACGCACTTGATAATTTAAAATGTAAAATTGATCAAACCGAATTTATCAAAAAAATGAACATAAAGAAGTAATAAAGACCCAGTCAATACAAACCAGTTGAGCAAATAACAAGACACATCATTGTCCTCCGAATAAGTTATCCCGTTTCTTAATTTTTAAAGCAACCACAAATATTTATTATAAGAATATAACATTATACCGGATACATAAGCCTGTTAGGATAATTCAAATTTCAACGTAAGCAGCCAATACAATCTACAAGCATAAAGTAGAAATAAGGGGGCCCAGGTTCCCTAATAGCTTCCACATGAAAATTTTGGTTTTTCTTTCCCAGAATCACATTATTGCATTTCTAGACATATAAAATAAAAAACGAGCGAGCAAAGGTTGAAAGATAAGAATTCCTTACCCTAAAAGTACCTAGTATTTATAAGATATCAAACCAACTACTATAAAATAAAAGTGACTCTTTGCCAAAATATTGAACTGACTAACATACCTATCCTGCATTGCTTTAGAAGCCCTAAGTTGATCCTTACGTACAAGTAAATGAACATGACGAGCATATTTAGTCAGGTATAAGGCTTCCTCTGTTGCTGTATCACCTCCTCCTACAACAGCAAGAATTTGACCCTTAAACAAGGGTGATGCTCCATCACAAATTGCGCAAGCACTAATTCCCCTACTCCAAAATTCATCTTCACGAGGTAACCTAAGTCGCTTTGCTGTTGCTCCTGTCGCATATATTACGCTATGGCACTTGACCTGAAATTTATAAGGAGAAAAGGCCAAAGAAAATTAGAAAGAAAAGAAGCGCCATGTACTTTTTAAACACCAAGACAGATGAATTGAATAGCTTAGAGGCATAAATACAAAATAATTAACGAAATGAATTGAAACAAGGAAAAATCTAAAGTCCAAATTATTCTTCAATTCTTAGATAAGTGATAACAAAAATAAAATATTAGGGAAAAGTAGTAGTACACAAAGAATGAATTGATGATACTAGATAAACAATAAAGTTCTTAAAAGAGGAAGTCAAGAATTCATAGTTTCTCCATACATTTTGATAGAAAATAATTCATCACCTTGCGTTCACTACTTTGCACAGTAAAAGGTCTATTGTTTAAATCAATAGACTCCACGTCTTCTTGAAATAATTCAGCTCCCCACCGTTCCGCCTGCTTCCGCATCCTATCCAATTATAATATGAAGATTACAACCGAAACAATCTGCCCATGGATCCCTAACCAATGTCTCTTCCGTTGTGATAGAAAGCAAGAAAAACCAAAGCATTTCCCATACTTTATATTACTTTACCTATCCATCAGATCTGGACCAGTAATTCCATCAGGAAACCCAGGAAAATTTTCCACTTCTGTGGTAGTCATTAACTGTCCTCCCGGAACACCACCTGCTTGAAAACCCTCGAACACTACAGGCTTTAAATTTGCCCGAGCCGCATATATGGCTGCAGTAAATCCAGCAGGACCAGAACCTATAATTACTAGATTCTCGACTCCTGTTATAAAGAACACATGATCACTCTCATGATCTTATGCGAGTACACCTCAAAATTCCAACTTCATACACACACACATACAACAAACTTCATATCTAACATTTCCAATTAGAAACCAATTCTTTTCTATCTATTGAAGTAATTATCTCATGTAAAATGAATGAAGAAAAACCTTGCAACCAATACAATTTCAACCCAAAAAGCATATATAATTGCAATATCATATGATGGTTATTAAGTTTATATGCCAACAAAACAAATTATAACCACGATGTCTACGCTACAACTACGGCGAGGAAAGCTAAACCAAATGTTGGGATGAATAAAATAATATTGATACCAGTGAGTATCAGAACCAGTGAGTGAGCACCTCTACTACAAACGCTAGGATGAATAAAATAATTGGCACTACTATGTCTGAAACAACTACTTGTTTCGGCTGGAAAGAACTTATCCAACTACTCAACAACAAAGTTACATACATCAGCCTACATATTTTCCTACAAACATGAGGATATATTGATCACTAAGGTGCAAAGGGAGCAATGTCTATTATCAGTTTGAAACCATGTCAAGAAAGACCAATGAGTCCACTTAAAAAAAAAAAAAAAACATGCGCACTGATTATATATTCAAACATCAGGAAACTAGGAAATGTAAGTGTAGTAGAGTCACGTGGAAAATCGAAAAGTTCTACATCAAAATTCGAGTAATAAAAGAACCTCTAACTTTAACTAATTTCTCTTCAAAATGATAGAAAATTTAGACAGATATTACAAAAATACGATACTCGCAGAACATCCAAAAGATGAAATCACGCACTTACAAACACAGCCACGAGCAGAAATAAATAAATTGAGTGCCAGATGTTTCACAGGAAAGACCAATTATTAGGCTAATAAAAATATGCGCATTGATTATATATCCAAACATCAGGAAAGTAGAAAATCAAGTCACGCAGAAAAAGGAAACCACGGATTCCACATTGAAACACACAAAATCAAACTCAATAAATTAAATGCTTCCTATATCAATTCTCCTAAAAAAGGCGAAAAATCCAGATAAGCGTCACAGAGCTTTCCCGCGCCAAACGCATCCAATCCAAAGGACGAAAACACGCACTTACAAACACAGAACAAAAAATAACAAAATACATTAGCGGAGATGAACAAAAAATAACAAAAATGGAAGTAACCTGGAGAAGGAGAGATGTCGTCATCGGAGGAGGCGCAAAGGCGAAGAAGAAGACGGCGAGGAGGAGTGCGAGAGGAGCGGAAAGCGAGGGAGCAGCGGCGAGAGGGGGAAGGAGAGAGGAGGAGGAGGAGGCGATGAGGCGGAAGGGCATTGGAGAGGGCGGGCATGGCGGAGAAATGGTGGGAGGAAACGGAGGAGCCGATTCCTATCTTGAGAGAGGCAGCCATTTGAGTTTGAGACCATACAAACCAGACACTCCAAGAGTTAAAAGCGATACGGCCTACGGGAAAGCCGAAGAGGGCTTTCTCTTCGGCCTCTCTATGTTTTTTTTCGTTGGAGAGTGTGACACACGCGCCCTACGTTTTATCCGAAACTTCCTCCCATAATTTACAATAAATTAGTATTGGCTAAATTATTTATAAAAAAAAACAATATTAAAGTTTTATTAATATTTATTACTGGTTGTTGAAAAATTACTCATGAAATTTTAAGAGCAACGTTAACGTCGTTTATTTTTATGCATAAAAAATTTTAAAAATAGACAGTAATAATTAATAAAAAATTAAATAGATAATAATAATAATTTTGTTTAATCTCTATATAGTAGGGTCAATTATACAAATTAATTTAAATTAACAACATTTATTCAATTAAATAAAAATAATAATAAGATATGAAAAGAGGAAGGCATGAAAAAACCCGAATCAATTTCCCTTCTTCACCGGTATACACAAAAGCATGGGAATGACTCGTTCTCATCCCGAAATTTTCAAACGAGAAATTATGAATAATTTAACATTTTCTCACACCTTTATTTCCGTCTTCATGCAGTCAACTAAATCCAAACCGTCCTTGATATGCTCACGATCTTCTGCTTATCTAGCCAATATGGAACTTCAATGACGTTTCCATCCATTTTTTCTCTCAAATAAAGTATATCATCGAGTTCCCTCTCAAATAGTCTTCTTCTTTGGAACATATCTATAGAGGAAAGGAAAGTCATTAACTGTGACTACCTTCTACCGGCTTTCATGGCTAGAGTTTGTTGTCAAAATCTACGTGAGTATTTGTGAGATTTCATATTGGTGGGAGAAGGAAACGAATCATTTCTTATAAGGTTGTGAAAACATTTTCCTAATAGACACGTTTTAAAACTGTGAAACTAACCGCGATACTTAACAAGCCAAAGTTGTCAAAATTCATGTTTGACGTCATTTCAAATATTCAATTTGTCCATGGGCTAAAATGTAGTTTGTAGATTTCAAGCTACACGAGCAAAATAGGAGTATTCGAGGGCTTGTGATGATTTTGAAGATTAAAGAAACATATTTTGAAGGCTAACCGTTGAAACGTTCTTAAAGTGTTTAAATGGGAATGTTGCAGTTAGAGATGTTAATTATCTCGGTCCGACTAGCCACGAACAGGGAGTGAATTCTCAGTTTAGATAAAGAATGGAAAACATTTTTTTTTTCATTAGATAAATGGGGCCGGAGACAGATTCTTAGCAGGATTTATGAAATTTCATATTTGCTGTGCATCACATATCACACCTACTAGACATATTTTGGTACACGATAAATATACTACAAAATAATTTTGTGGTAATTAATTCGTGTAATTCGATTCGACAATTAGCCACCAAACACATTAGGTAATTATGTTGTGTTAATTATGTCGTCTCCGTCATTGTCGACCTCCTGCTGTTACTTAGTTGGCGGCGAATCCAGTGGTGAGTAAAGTTCCTCCGGTTCCTTTGCCAGCTGCGAGTCCAGTAGTCAGTGTAGTTTCTCCGGGTTCTTCGCGGCCGTCTCCGCCGCCTTTCCGATGCTTCTCGGTGGTTTCTCTTATCGGGACTACACCAGAACCAGAAATTCCGGCGAACCTTATCGTAGAGGGGACTCCGGTGGAGACGCCGTCGATATTTCCATCGAGTAGTAGCCCACCGATGATGACTCCGGCAAGTGTAGCACCGGCTACGGCGGAGAGGCAGGGAAGTACAAGATCGGGACGGAGGTTGTTTTGAATGGGCTCTTGCCCGCCTGGGCCTTTTGAAATTGGTCCAAATGTTAGCTAAAATGATTGAAAATTCGACCCAAAAAATTTCAAATCAATCACGACCCAAAAAAGTATGGTTCTTCTTTTTATTCAATTTCATAAATATAATCGTTCGCTGATTTATAGAATAATCATATGTGTTTATAAGTAAGGAATACTATCTCCATTGGTATAAGACCTTTTGAGAAGCCCAAAACAAAGTCACGAGAGCTTATGCTCAAAGCGGTCAATATCATACCATTATGCTCGAGGTAGATAAAATTATATTATAGCAGGTTATTTAAGGGGTCGATTTGTTATAGAAGGAGAGATAGAAGGAGAGATATACTTCTACTAATAATAATTAACATAGTTACTTTTATAATGATAATATTTCTTGGGGAACTAAGAGGATGCAAACAAGAAGACCTACCAATTCAATCAATCATGTGTCATTTGGTAGGAAAGGAAAAGATAATGAATCTGTTCATGGAACCATAACCAATTGAATGAAACATTGTGGTATGTTTGAATGGTAAATGTTTCATATTTAAACTTTATGAAATTTTAATTATTAATATAATAGGGTAGATAAATATGATTTTTTTTTAAATCATCGGCTGCATTTTAATTACGAACCCAGTTGATTTAGAGTTTAACCAAAACGTAACTCAAAGTTATTAAAAATGTGGACTAAATTAATAAAGTAACCTACTCTTTTAATTTTAATGACACGTTAAGCATTAAAGAACTAAGACTGAATTTCTAAAAAATTAGCAACCAAATTCATTGAAAAAAACAGACTCTAAAATTAGCTAAATTTTAAAAGCATTAATTATGTATATATATATTATATAAATGGTTAAATTAGTAAAAGTTTATATAAATTTTATATTTTATTTTAAATATATAATTAAAATTTCAAAAATTTCAATGGTATTTGAAAATTTTAAAGGTGGTTTTGGAATAAAATATAAAATTTATATAAACTAGCATAAGAATAAAGAAAATTAATAGGAAATAAATACAATTATTTATTAATAAAAAACAGAAACTTCCGTGGGGAATCAAAACTCAAAGCTGAGGTTATTTACTCTCTCTCCTCCACGTTTTATAATCAAATTTGTTTTTATTATTTTAAAAAGTTAAATAATCAAAAAAAGAAAAAGGGAAAATAATTTAAAAATAATAATTAAAAAAAAAATTGAAAGCGACAATAAATGGAAAAATGGAGCAGCATTCCACAAGAGACGGTCACTCTCTTGTGGAATAAATTAATAATTAAATCCTTACATTAAAAATCCCCAAAATTCCGATTCCAAATCCGCCATTGAAATGGGCCTCTTGGTCACCGGAAAATCCAAATCCACCGCCGTCGAGAATTGGGGAATGGGCCTTTTTCTCGTCTTCTTCTCTGAAGATTCCCCTTCCGCCATTGCCGACCACAATAAGCTCTTTCCATCTTCTTCTTCTTCTTCTTCAGGTCGTCGGAGTAATTACAATCTTCTCTCTAAAGCTCAGTCCACCATTTCCGTCTGTGCTCTGCTCGTCTTTGTTTCTCTTCTTCTCTTCACTCTCTCCACTTTCGAACCCGCCATTAAAATGAACCTCACACCTCCACGAAGGCTCCTCTCCCGGAAATCCACGCCGATTGAAATCCGTACGCCGTCGGTGAATCGCTGGAATTGGTTTCGCAAAATGTGGAAGCAGAAACCGGCCGTGGTGAATACGATGACCGGTTCTATGGCGGCTCTGCAACGTATGGGGACTCTGTATTTGCGAGGTACTCGAGCCATGGCGGACATCACGGTTGTTCATGTACCGGAAGACGTCAGAGAAGACGACTTCCGCCTCTTTCTCCGACTGTTCCATCGGTCCGGTGTTACCGCTAAATCCGACTCCGTCTTCATCTTCGCCTCACTGCCGTTCTCGGAGAAATTCGGTCCGATTATTCGAGAGGAAAACGAATCGTTTCTGAAACTCCTTCACCGATCCCGGAATTCGAATATCACGGCGAACCGGAGGGCGGTGGCGGGATTTGATGTGAATCAGTTTGTTAAGATCAAAGAAAAGAAAGAACCGGAGGAGCCGATTTGGGGAAAGAAAAGGAAACGGTTCACTAACGATTCTGGCGGCGGCGAGGACGAGTTGACTCGGTTGAGTTACGGCTCGGTGGTGAGTTTCGACGCGGCGGAGATTGATCCAGAGAATTCGCTTTCCGGCTTCTCAGATCACATTCCAATGAGTCTACGACGGTGGGCGTGTTATCCGATGCTACTTGGACGAGTCCGCCGGAATTTCAAGCATGTAATGCTCGTCGACGCCAAAAACTCGGTTCTAATCGGCGATCCACTCGGCCGAATAAGAAACAAAGGAACCGAGTCGGTGATTCTTTTCACAAACAAACACACAAAAAAGAACTCAGAAAAATCGCACAATCTGGTGAATCCGGCCGTCGTGATCGGCGGAGCGCGGGGAGTCCGGCGGCTGTCAAACGCTATGGTTGTGGAAATCGCCAGAGCTCTGATGCAGCACAAGAAGAACTCGGTGTCCGACTCGGCAGTACTGAGTCACCTCGTTAACAGTGAGTTTTTGTTGAAGAATGTGAAGGTGATCATGGCGACTGAGTCGATTCCCGATGCGAGTTTGCTCGCCGGAGTTGAATCGGGCTCCGTCGGTTCGTTGTCGGCGCCGGAGAAGACGACAATTTTACGGAGGAGTAATTATGGTAATTTACGTGAAATTAATTCTGTTATTTTGAAGAAAATATGTTCTTCGGAAATTGATTCGTCTGTGTATAGCGATTGCTAGCAAATCAAATTAGAAAGAAAAAAAAAAGTATAATTTAAAATGAGTGAGCTATAAAATTTTTTTTTTTTTTTTTCGTTTTATATATAAATTTTGTTCTTCTTGTAAATACTTGACATATTAGAATAAATATTATATTTTTTTCATTCTATATTATATCTAAAATTTAATTATTAAACATTAATTTCAATATTTTAAAATTTTACACATATCTTATAACTTTAAATTATACCAAATTAATTAATTAATTTTTATTTATTAACTCTATCACTGTCTTATACATTATAGATTTATCTATAATTATTACCAATAAAATACTTGTTTACAAATGGTTTATATTTAAAATTATGTTAAAAATCTAATTTTATTTTGTAATTATATATTTTTTTAAGTGCAGTTGATGTTTTTAATAAATAATTTATTTATGATTCAACCTTAATTAATTAAGTATCTCAGTAAAAGGGTAGAACCTTTCTAGACTTGGGTAAATTCCATGATGAACTCTAATGGATAGGACTTTGTGATTCAATAAAATAATAGAAATGGTTAATAATTATTTGAATTAAATAATTAGTTAGGATAATTTAGGTCATAAATTCATATACAAATTTACCATATTTGATAATTAGTGGTTAACTTTCTTACTAAATACGGTAACAATAATGAAAATTACCATGGTTGGCATATCGTGATTAACTTTCCTATTAAATGTTGTAAAATATTGAAATTTACCATGTTTATTTGTGTATTGCTATTAAATGTTGTTACGACAAATAACAATAACCATATAAAAATATAGCTTTTTAAATTTGAAAAATAAGATTATTTTAATTTTAAAATGAGACGAGAGTTAGAGATCTCATATCATTTTGAGAATCCATCCACCTCGACTGTTAGTTTAATTTTTTTTTTTTTGTTAGATTGAATTTTTAGAAAATAAAAAATTTGATTCAATTTGCAATTTTACATTTTGTTTTGATCGAGTCAACCCGATCAACCATAAAATAGGTTACAACTCAACTCAACCTAATTTTATCCTATTTTTAAGAGTATTATGAAAATTAAAAATATTTTACAAATTTTAATCATTAATGTAAACTTTTTTAAAAGAATTATATTCAGATTGCTCTAGTCATCAACCTATCCAACCTAAAATTTTGGTAATTAGAGTAGAATAATTGTAATTTATTTTATTCGAGTTCGAGGTCGCTTTTTTAATTATTTAAAAAATTAAGGAAAAAAAAAAAGAAGAGAAAAAGTGATTTGTTTTGAAGGAGGGAATGTGAGGAAACCCATGTGGTTGCTTCCTCTCCCATCTTCTCTTCCTTTTTAGTCAACCTTTTGTCTTAAATTTTTTTCACAATACATTGTCTCACTCAGAAACCTAATATTCTAATTACCGTTTTTTCTTATTGAAGTGAATATTACGATAGTTGAAGCTTTATTTTAACAGTTTTGTTAAACTCTCCTGGTTCGACCTTAATTAATATCCCTAACTTGTAACGTTACTCGAATATTTTGTTTTCTATATTGGTCCAAAAATTGGAGTAGATATTAAGAAAAATAAACACGTAAACGATTACATTACGTTAAAAAAGGAACAATTTACTTCGTTTATGGTGTATCTTTGGAGAGCTCACATAAATAAATATAAAGAAAGAATAGTTTTTTTCGCATCACATGTGATTTGAATGGTAGATTGAAGTTCAAGTAATAAAAATTTTAAAGTTAAATTAATAAAAATAGTATTTTATCTATAAAAAAATCTCGATTTTGATTAATACTTTTAAATTTATTTAAAAACTTAAATGATCTTTCATTAAATCATTTTTTTAAAATTTATTTTTACCAAAGAATTGAGACAAAAATAAATAAATTAAGACATAATTAACTCATAAATATATAGCCTTAAAAATAGTTTAATTAACTTAAGTATAATAAATAATTAGCTTTCACTTTAAATTCCGTAAACTAAAAAAAACTATTAACACAAATCTAACTCTGGTGATCTCATTCCTTTTACTTTTCACAAAAAAATAAAAAAAATAAAAAATAATTATTACAATTAAAGAAGGGTGAAAAAAGGAAAATAGTGAGTGAATTTAAAAAAGTAAAAAGTAAAAAAGGAGGGGGTTAAATGATGAATTAAAAATGAAATTCACTTCTTTTTACGGCGGAAAAGAAGAAAGACATTGCCAGCTATGTTTTTACTCTGCCCAACCAAATAAATTATAAAAAACTAAAAAAAAAGTAATTAAAAAATTAAAAGAAAAAAAATAATAAATTATAATAAATAACCATCGACTCGTAGTACAAAAACCGTGTCTGAATGCATCAGAATGGCTTAATGAAAGCCTTCATTTACTTTCAGCCATTCAAGGCTTCTGCTTTCGTTTATTAATAACCCATTAATTTCTTTTAATCAAAAAGTACCATATTCCATTTACTTTTTATAAATTATATAAAATAAATCGATCAATTTAGTTTATTACAGAAATTCATATCACTCGATAACTCGACTAACTCGAACTATCTAACCCAACTGAGTTGGGTTAGAATTTTTCGACTTGGGATGAGTTAAATTTTAGAAAAATTGAAAATTCAGTTCGATTTGTAAGTTAACATTTTTTTCATCCAATCAATTCGACCAAACTGAGAATAGGTTACAACTCATTCTTACTTTTTAAATATTAAGAATATTTAAGGTTGTAATTGATGTAATTTTTAAATATTTTATATTTAAATTATTTTTCGAGATTTTAGTTACTAATATAATATTTATATTCGATAACCCAATTAAAAATGGGTTAGGTTGGGTTGTGAATTATTTCGAATCGATCCCTCAACCAAATTAAAAATTTTAATTAATCCAAAAGATTTTTCAAACCCTACCCAATCCATATACACCGGTGATAAAGAATAAGGATTCTCCATTTATTTTTATAGAGATTGAGGTGAGAATTTTAGGATTAAGTCTACTGTTCAGAATCTTTGGTCCCGTCAAAGATTATATTTTAAAAAATATATTTCTTTTAAATAATTTTTAAATTTCATAAGAAAAAATATAATATAATATTTAACCTAATCAAATTAAAAAAATCAATATTTTAATTATAAGGATAAAAGACTAAATTTGAATTAAATAAAAAAAAATATTGAAGCATTAAATAATAAATGAGTAAAATATATATATATATATATATAGATGGGACAAGTGGTTAGGTGAATGCAATGAAATCAAATAAATGACCATGTCATGATGTCACGTACATGAATTTGTACCATGTTTTAAATATGAAATAATATACCTATGATAAAACTTTATTTTATTATCTATACATTAAATCATCACCACCACGAGCTTAGTTTCACAACTATACTAAGAAGAGAGTAGGTTGTGACTCTTACATAGAAAGACAAAGCAATGGTCCTAACGTGACACCCATTCGTCCATGTGAGGGCCAAAACAAGCAATTGTCATGATGCGGTCGAGGAAAATGGTGAATAATTCAATTTAAAATGTGCATTGAAGCCAAGATTAATGAATATGTTGTATTATTGGAGATATTTAACCGTCTGTTTACCATATGTATCATATTTGACCCTTGATGATAGGTTAATATCGTGTATCCATTTATTACTCTTTTCATCTCATTTTATGTAAATAATTTTAGACAGAGAACTTTCACCACCATTTAGGTGTGATTGTTTTAGTAAATATTCTCATGCTATCAGAGCCGATTTGGTTTAGCAACCTCGATCATTTCTTCTCCATGGCTTCCGGATTCTCTTCTCATCTTCTCTTCATTTCAAGACTAATTCATATGATCACCGTTAAGCTTTCTTTTTCCAATTATCTTCTTTGGAAAAGTCAACTTCTCCCTCTCCTCGAGAGTCAAGACATGTCGGGTTACGTTGATGGAACTTTGGTTTCACCATCTTATTTTGAACCAGCAAGCTCCTCAACATTCACATCAAATATTTGGCGTGGAAAACAGTCGATCAATGTCTTCTCTAACTTCAACTCTATTCAACAAAAATGAGACATAACATTATCATGATGCCGCACGGTTGAAAATATACGACCGTGTCTTAGCTCAACTAGTTAAGGTTTTCCGTCAACCAATAGATTATAGGTCAAATCCCCTAAACCCATCTCTCTCGACCATTGGAGAAATTATTCGAAGAACCCACCACAATGGGATTGAAAAATTTGCACGTTTGGATGTATGAGAGCGAAATTATGAAAGTACCTCACTTTTATATCTGGATCATTAAGAACAGATAAATCTTAACATCTGTATCTAACCATTTTAAAGAGATAATCACATCAATAGTAGGGTTTTAAAAAATGATTTATGATACTGTAGGTAATGAAACTAAAAAGATTAACCATCTCTTGTCGGGTATGAAAAATGCCTAAAAAAAATGAAAGGCGCAGAGTTATTGATTGGGAAAACGAAAGAAGGCACCGACATCGAAAAATAATAGAGAAAATGAGATTTAGAGACAGAAAAGAAAGGGTCTCCCCCACAAATATTAGTTGGTTGAAAGAAGGCTTTCATGGCTGACCCTTTGCTGCAACTTGCATTCACTAAATGTAAACCCTCTCTCTCAAATTCTCTTTTCTAGTGGACCATATTATTTAGCTTCTTATATGCCATTACTAAATATTAATTCCGACTCAGTTCTTTTGTAGTCGGCCATTGTTTAAACTTCGTTGACTTCGTAAATCAGGTGAAGGAGAAAGAACCAAACAAACACCGATATCTTCTATTCTTGTATAAAATGCTGATTTTGAAATTTAATTAGGTTTAGGTTTATGGTTGAGTGTTTCTCTTTATTACTTCGTAATAGTACTCAGATATGTTCATTTAATTTGTGGAATCGAAACTTTACAGAGAGAAAATTTTCCCATTAACTAAATAAGGACGAGGACGAGGACAGGGATTACTCTTTAATATCAAATATTGTTGGAGGAGGTTAACCAAAGAGTAGGTTGGCAAAGCTATTTTAACTCTAACACTTGGAACGATAACAATTATGCAACAAAAAACAAGGCAGACTAGCTCCTCTATCTATTCGTGGATTAAGTTATTTTAGCGGGGATAACTCAAATAAAAAGAAGAGAAAAATAGAATAATGAAAAACGAGACCAATAAGCTCATCGACCCAGTTGAGGAACTTGAGGCTAATTAAAGAGTTTAACTAGAAGTGATGGATTCCATCCCGTTCACAACTAAAGAGTGTTAAATTTGTCGAACGTTGACTTTTTTAAAATTAAGGATTAAAATTTAAACCATTGAAATTGAAAGATCCGATAATTTGAATTCTCAAATTTATTATAAAAACAATATTATAAGTTTGGTGACGATAAGCCTAAATGACACTTTTAAATAACTTAACTTACGACATTAAAAAAATAAAACTTTAGGGAAAAAATTAATATTAAAATATCAAAAGTAGAGCTATGGTTAATTAAATATAATACTTTGTTTTTTTTTTTTAAAAAAAAGAGTATAATAATGAAATTACAATGTCACGCCTAAGGGTATAATGCCTTTAACTCACGCATGCAAAGGCACCTCTTTTACTTTCTTATACCTAATTTCAACCATTTTAATAAATTTAAAATACTAATTCAACGATTAAGATACGTTCTAATTGATTTAAATTATGGGTTTGAATGACCCGTCTTTTTATCGGAATTTTTATTTTTCGATAAATTAATAAAAAAAATTGATTTAATAAACATTGAGCTAAAGAACATGAACATGACTTGCTTAAGTGTGGTTAGGTATCGCGTGGCTACGATCAAATTTCATATTTTTTTTTATTTTATATTTGTGGTAATTTTTTAAAATTATCGAGAACTAGTGGTCTTTCAAAAGTACGTTTATGTAACTATTGAAACGGTCGGTCAAATTTTGTAATGGTGAAAAATCTCACCTATTTGAAGTATTATTGCATTCAAACTACGCATATCTAAACCCTAATAAGCCTTTCTAAATATATTTTTAAGTAAAGGTAAGAGTACCGGTCGAGACAAATGTGACGGAAGAGAGTGTTTGTGTCCATGAATTTTAGTCGTTCTGTCTCTTTTATCTTATGTATTTTTCGTTTATTTATTTTGAAATTTTTTATAGACATCCGTCTTATTTTAAACTCTAATTGTAGATAATGAGTCCATCCCGTGTTTCTAATTAAATAATTTAAATTATTTGGTTTAACTTTTGAGAAGTAATTTGTACTCTGTTTTAATGATTTGTTTTCTTCTTTTTTTTTTTTTCGTTTTATATGACACAAACATGTATATGATAATACGCTCGGTTGGGTATTTGAAAGTTTAGAGTCAAAATTGATGAAATTAAAAGCTTATAGTAAAACTGATACAATTTCTCGATTAGAACGACAATTTGCATTTTGCCCCCTCAACTCTTAAATAATTTGCAAATGTTTAGGTAGACTTTTGTTTGATTATCTTGGATTAGATTCCAACAATCTTACAATAATTCATGATTAGATGAGGTTAAGTCATGGTCGGCTTTTGTTAAATATTTAAGAATAACTACACATATATAATTATCATACTACTTCACATTATTTATATATATATATACACGTACAAAGGGATATACGTGGATTGAGTTTGTGAAATTTTTTAGCCGAACCCAAAATTTCGAAGTAATTGAGTTGGTGACTTGAGCAACACGTTCACAATCCAATCCAACTCCAATCCTTTATTTTCGAGTTGGGCTGTCGGGTTGTTTTTTTTATAAAAAAAATTAATAATAATAATAATAAGATATATATATATATTTCATCAATAACTGAATCTCATAATAAAACTCAATATATAACATTTTCTCGCCACAACACATCAGTAACATCGATTACAAACATCAAATATTCGTAATCTTTATAATAATTTTAAAAATATGATAGGTTAGGTTGGATTGTATCTCTATTTTCGAGTTGGTCGAGTTGACTCGATAAACAACCAACGAACCGACTCAAATTTTTTAATTTTTCAATCATTTAACCTAATCTAGAACAAAATCTAATCCAACTCAATTTTTTTTTATGGTATAAATTTTAATAATCCTATTAAAATTTTGGTTGCTGTTGAGATCATTTTACCTTTTAAATTTAGAGAGTACGTCATTAATAAATATGGTTAATTTAATTTAACTTATAAAATATGATTTAAAAATAATCAAGGAACCAAGTTCATAATCAATGATTATAAATAAAATAATAATAACAATAGAAAAGAGACAAAAATTATAAATCATATCTTTAGTGGTTAAGTGTTCGGATAATTGTTTGTGGCTGACAGCCCCACTGATGACGACTAAATGAAAGCTACTGTAGTACTCTCTTCCGTCAAATTACAAAAATACCCTTTTATTTTTTTTCTAATAAAATAAAATAAGGTCACAAAATTTATCAATTAAAACATAATATTACAAAAAAAAAAAAAAAAGTGCTAAAAAGTCACTTTATTATTTATTCGTAAAAAAAATAGTTATTAATTCAAGATTGATGAAGTAGGGTGATTATAAAATAGGAAAATTAAGAAAATAATAATTTAAATATAATTGAAGAAAAAAAAAACAATTAATTATTGATGGATAGACATTGAGAGCATAGCAATGAAGCATAGTCTACAAGGGGCAAGGGGCCCTAAGAAAGGTACTCTTTTCTAAAAAAGAATCATAAGCAAAAGGCTAATGGAGTAAAATTAGGTATTCTTATAAACCTTCCATCTTTCCATCTTTCCATATTTCTCACGGTTTTATCGATTTTCAAAGTGTTTTAGTGCGATAAATGTGGAGTACAAGAATTTGAAACTACTAATCTCGAAAAAATGAATACATGTCAATTATGGCTAGCATTTCCCTACAACATGGTCACATTACGTCTCGTTTCTAAAAATGAAAACTATCTCCACATACCCTTTTTCAGGAGGTCACCCAACATAAAATTGCATCGAAATGCATTTAACTTCAAAAGTCCTATGATTGAAGTATTGAAAAGGAAGATGAACCTTATTGATATGGATAGTAACTTTGATTTTTTTAAAGTATTTTTTAGTCATTCTATCTTTAAGATTGTTCTCATCAAAACGTGGTCTCAATTAATTCATATGTACTCATCCCCAAATCATATCTAAATGAAAGAGGTACCACTCAGATGCCATTTGTAATGAGCCACGCCCCAGATTCAGAATCTCGGGCATGAGTGGTAGCAGTAACCATAGTGACCACCAAAATTTTCCATTTCAGTGTGCCAGATCCTTCTTCAAACCAAAATTATAGAGCCAACCAAATAGTCCACAAATCCATATACATTTGCATATACACCATTTCATTTCTTCTGCCATACAAAAGATCTGAAACCCCAAACAAACTCAAAAACAATACATAATTAATGCGTACCAACAATAAAAGAATTGAACTGCCAGGCTTGTCTCAAAGGCAAGACACCACGCACTTGCAGGGAGGGAAACTATAACAATGGAGTAGTTCTTCAACGAACAAAAACAAAAAGGAAAACAAAAAAACACTCATCTTCAGGCTGCATCACAATCAATACCAAAAATGCAAACCAGCCATGAAACCCAAACGACCAACTGGAAGACACCACAAGCAGCAAACATTACTTGCCCAATAAATTAGCTTTCTAAAACAGATCAGCCTTCTTCTTCGCAATGTCTTGCTTCCATTTAGGCAGTTTATAGAACGCTTGCTTCGACATGCCAAATATCGTCTCGAACTCTTCCTCGGAAAGATAGGCCTGAGAACATTGAATGAACCATTAACACCCATAATATATCAGGAAAAGTTTAGAGGGAAGTCTCCATCACACCGACCTCTCTTCGTTTGAAGTCGATTCCTGTCACCGGATTCTCAGACTTAGATTTTAATTGATCATAACTGAATGTACTATGAACAGCAGTTTCAGCATAATCATCCTGAGAGGTCGAATCCCCCCCATTGTTTTCAAATGAAGGGGAAGAGTTCCCTGTGTCCTTGTCTTCGAAATTTTCATCGCCTCCTTTCCCTGCCAATAAAAGTCGAGGCAATGTACAGGTATGTTTCACAGCATCAAATACTAGAAGTACTATGATTTACAATGATATATGAATATTAGAAACTTTCCAGAAGTACTTAACCACCTATCATATAAATTTGAACTAGAATTCAGACCAACTCAGCTATGAGTGTATAAATTTAACTGCAAAGAATTTAAACCTTCAATTAAAACACTGATATTTAGAAACTCCAGCGTGGCTCTCTTACCCGAGAATTGATCTTCTGATTGTGGACTGCGACCATGTGCAGTAGGAGAATCACCTGGCTTCTTTTCTGCAGTAAGAACAGAAGAAAGTGCAGCTACAGCAGCTGCCCTTTGCGACCCTCCTCCTTGACCTCTGCTGGATGGTCTTGTAGAAACATTTTTCGGGCCAGAGGATGAACTAAATGCAGAGTTTAAAGCAGCTAAAGCTTCACTTCTTTGCCTTGGTCCGTCGCCTGATGCGTTAGCTTTATCCTGCAGTAGCAATATATTCATCGATATCAAATGGAAAACGAGTGGCAAAACCATAATTGCCCGAAATAAAATAAAATTCACAGACAAAGTTGGGCGTTTACCTCTGCAGCATTGCCAATTCCAAACAACAGAGAAACCTTCTTCTGGAACGAGTTACCCTGAGCCTACATTTGGTGAAGATAATTCAACAAGTTGGACTAAAATTCTCCAAACAATGGAAAGAAAAAGAAAAAAACCATAGATAAATGAGATAAATTATCAATGCAAAGCACTAAAGTTGAAGCAAGTTATAGAATAGGGATCTTAAACATGGATAAGAAATGGCTCTTTCCCTTGTTAATCTTTAGAACCAAAAAGGTCATCCTGAAAGTACAAAAATCTGTAGAGAACAACAAAAAAGCTCTCCTATCCTAAACAAAAGAGGAGAATATCGTCAGCAAACTGAAGGTGAGCCAAGTGAACCAAGTCCTTACCCACCTTAAGCCTTCAGTGACACTCTTATCCACTCCTGTCGACACCAACCTATTGAGGACGTCCATGACTAAGAGAAAAGGGAAAGACAGTAACAGAACACCTCGGCCTAATGAACACCGTAGCAAAAATCTTGCCTCTACGTATCCCGTTGACAAAAATAGAGAGATTTGCAAATTTAATAGAGTTCCACATCCAAGTTCTTCACTCGACCCTAAAACCCTTCTTCCCCAAAACTCTATCCATGAGGTTCAGATCCATATTATCATAGATTTTCTCAAAGTCAAATTTTCCTTTCTAGAATATACTTATTCACATTTCAATTTTCACTTAACAATATCAAGCCAGAGAATTTTTTTTTCCCCATGAAAAGTGCAGATGAAGAAAATAAAGTGGCAAGAGAACTGTAACCATGTTTGCAATCAAAGAAATTTTTTAACGAAATATAAGATGAATGGAGAAAAAGTATGACATTAAGAAAGGAAAATGCCACAAACTAGCACTTACTAAAGCTTTAGAATTATCCCACGATGAGAAGTATGTTGTGAAGAAGCTTGGTTCGTTCCCCTCAGTGACTTTGTATAGTGGTACTTTTGGAGACAAACCCTCCAGAGAAGCAGCCAATTCTATGTAACTCTGCAAAAGCCGTTCATCAAATAACGATGGTAAAAGAGAATTTTGAGATATCCTAAAATAAAGAGTACCTGCCCAATTTCAAAGGCAGCTTGCTTTTCTTTGGTGTCAACCAACTGACCAACCCATACGAACACTTCGGCATGTGTATCAAGAATCAAGATATCCTCTGTCAAGAGATCATCTTGAGAAAAGTTGAAAATCTCCTCTACCTGAATAAAATAAGTAATAATAATAACTATATAGGTTTAATAAACCATCCAAAATAATGAACAGAGAAGGTCCAAAACTCACCTTCAGTCTTCCTGAAATATCCAAGTAAGAGGATGGCCACAATGATTAGTCGAAGGAAATAGGGGTATCAATATTACGAATAATTAGATAAGGTAGAGAAAAATATATTGCCATGAAGAGAGAAATTATTGATTCAGAATAAATGTACAGAGATGCCACCTTTATTTGATGAAATTGTGTATAGGTGAGGGTCTCTGACAACATCTGGAGCTGCTTTTTTGCTGGTATAATTTTGCTTTCCCCCAAGAGCAGACCAGAAAATAGAACTTTCTGTTCCTTCTTTAGCATGTTTCAAAGGACCTCCCGGCTATATCATAAATAGGAACATACTGCTGTTAGTAAATAGCCATGTGTACAGTACACATGTCTGAAAGAATGCCTGTAAAGCATGATTGTAAAAAAGAAACCTGTAAAATTCGTAGATATTCCCATTATACTTTAAATGTTAGTTTCAAAAAAGAAGTCATTCCATATTAGTCTGCATCTTTCACAAGTAAATATCCTTTAAAAACAAGCCTAACGAACCCTATAAACGTTACTCTCCATGCTCCTCACTTGACATGAAGTTAGTGTTGTGGTATATGTTCAACAAAAATCAGATATATTTGATACTAAAAAAGGTAAACGGAAATACTGTGGTGCAACCTTTAAGAATTCAGCAACTTTTGCAGCTGATTGCTGCAGTTCAAAGGCACATTGATTTCCATGCCAAGTAAACACGGAAGATCCAGTTTGCAGGAGAAAAGAATGGCTGGAGTCCAATGATGTTGCCACCTGATCAAGAACAAAGCTTATGAAATTGTTCCTGAAGTAACATGAAGGATGAGTTATAACTATAGAAGTAGAATCATTTATACCAATTAAGAATTGCATCCGATTCCAAATATAAAAAAAATGGTTATGAAATTTCTACAATGACTAGATTTGTTCAAGTCAACACAGCTATACAAAGCAGATTGGATAAAAGATTAGCGATCAATCTTCAAGATTTAGAGCTTATTTATTCAACCTAAAAGCCAAAGTACTGAGTGAAAGAGATGCAGAAGTTATTGGTCTCAAATAAGTGCTTGATCACAAATAAGCCTAATGATTATAGGGATACTAAACTTCCAGAACGTTCAATGTAACAAAAATTCTAAGCCCAAAGAAACCGTCTGCGAGGTGTAAGCATGGTTGTGCATTCTTCTAAACGCCCCCATAAGGGTATGTGCTCCCGCAGATCACTCTATGCATAAAGCTCCGGGAAAATAATGTTTAAGCATTTCTTAGAACAAGGAAATAACTTTGTGCGGATAAAATTTTCTAGAACCAAACAATAATTTATTGTCTGGTTCAATAGAAGAGTCCAATCTAAAAGGAGACGAGGTTGCACCCTTTTTTATGGCCAGAAACATTTTCCATATCTGAAAGTTGCTATAAGATACTTCCCATTTCCTCTTTCTCTACTGTGGTTGAATGGTATACATAGAAAGAAAATATGCATCAATCCAACTTATATAAGATAAAGGCATTAAAAAAGATAATATCCATAAAATGTAGACAGCCACAAACAAACAGAAATGAAAGAGGTGTATTCTGCACATACAGCATCGACTTGCACTGCCATATTGTTGTGAATAGAAGTTCCAGAAATCTTGATGAGAGCAACACTTTCTGCACTATATGTTCCATCCACCAATTTTTTGTCTGCTATAAATTTCTTGTAACCGGCACTCAGACCACCCTATAGAAAGAGTACTCAGTTAAAAAGGAGAAGCGCCAGTTTTTATGCTAGAAACCATAACTCGCAAAGCATGATTTTGTTAATAAATATTTGCACAAGCTACAATACCTTAAGCACCACCATAGGCTGGAAAAGTGCAACAAACTGTGGTGGTTCTTTACCCTGAAAAATGCGAACCTACACACATACCAATATAACGTGTCAAAGAATAATGATGATGACATAATCTTGATCTACTAATATAGAGTATAATACCCAAACTGGTTTCCCCTTAAGCGAGTTTGACATTGAACTTGCAAGCCGAGCAGCTGCCGCCTGGTCCTCCTGACATTGGACAATGTATGAGATAATGACAAGTATACAGCCCAACATATTTTTTGGTGGGGGCAAAGGAAACAAAAGCGTGACCAGAGTCTTATTCTTGTGGTAATGACCAACATAGTCTTATAGATTGGAGCCCATTTCTATATCTAAGGTTTGGACTCCTTTTGTGGGGCTGATTTTATATGCCCTGTATTTTCCTTCACTTTGCTCAATGAAAGCTCGGTTTTTTTTTTTCTAACCACAAACTTGTTTGATTGCACTCCATCCAGAAATAATTATCTCAAATATTGTCATATTTTAAAGTGACTCCTAGGTAATCATTTTAGAATCACTGGTCGGAGAATCATCACACATTATTTCTTTTTATTTAAAAAAAAAAAAAAACAATCTTGTTTTATTACCAAAAGTTGCAAATTGAAGTTTTAAAAAAGACACTCATAGTCATCTTAAATCACTTAGGATGTTGAGCCAAACACACTCTAAATCAAATCCTTTAGGACCCTTCTTAAGAAATTATGATATCTATAAGAAAATAAAAAACACTTCATTTTTGTTCTAATGCCAATTATTATGAACTGCTATTCGAGTCGTGCCTAGCTCTGGCAACAGCAAAATATAATGAATTAGTCAACAGTCGTATAAGACATCCCTGAAAATGTATTGATCTATTTCTTGTCGTTTCAAATGTACAACTCCTAGTTGTGGAATTCCATTAAACACCCGAAGCAAGATATTTTTAACTTACCTCGACGCTATCCTTTCCATACCAAGTACACAAAAGGTAATCTTCCTTCCTCTCTCCAGAATGGTAAGTGTAAAGAATAATATAACAGTCTCCACTATAAAATTTGCCAACGCCCTCTGAGGGCACTAGAGTCTTCGTGTTCTCATTGATGCACCATACCTGCAAAACGAACAATGTCCAATATCTTAGCACAAAACAAATATGTAGCTATCAAATTCATAAAGTTATCTTCAAAATTAACATAAAAAAATAATTTTTTGACTAAACCTCCATTTTTCCACCTCCCTCCAGCAACGGAGGTACTTCCTCATTTACTTGTGTACTTTTTGACATCCCCTTAATACCAACACCTTGTTGCTTCAATAAAGCTGGCAGAAATTTGAATATCAAAATGAATAAATTGAGCAGAAAGTACTTTAAGTCTACTTTTAAGTCACAGATGACACCTACCTGCTACCTTTCCTCTTCCTTCCTCAGCTCCGGAAGCAGCAGATCCTGCTGGCCAGGAACCAAAGTTGGATTTGAAAGAATGCGTCTCATAACCTTGAATAAGCCGCGTTATTTGTGTTGATTTTGGCCTATTTTGTTTAGCAAGGAATTCCTAGAAAAGTACAGGTAGGGACGAACAGATACATTTAGATCCAAATTTAGTGGAACATACTATCTTGGGTCCTACATTGCCACTCTATTACCTCAGCGACTTGAATGGCCGTTTTTCTTTCCTCCACTTGGGTTATCCGTCCAACCCAAACAAATACCTGAGAACCACAGTCCAGTAGATAGCATTTGTTGTTTTCTAACAATGATTTGGATAGTTCACCTTCAATGATCTCCACTTCGCCACCAGCTATGCTGCATGCATCNAAAAAAAAAAAAAAAAAAAAAAAAAAAAAAAAAAAAAAAAAAAAAAAAAAAAAAACTTGAGTTTGTTTCTGAAGAAGGGAAAAAATAATCCTGTAGCATTATGTGTCAAGCATCAAGGTTTCCAACATCATACCAATGAAAAAGCGAGTAAGACATCCTTAAATTAAATTGAACATTAATCTAGAAAAGCATATGAGATTCTCACAAAAACTGTTATAATTCAATATTGTTTTGTCTGGAAGAAAAATAGCAATATATTTAACAAGCTGGTTCTGTTAACTTAAGAAAAGCAAGACCACTTATTGTCAATATGAGTTTAACTCAGCAGTTATGGCTTCTTTACCTCCTCTAAGAATTTGTAGATTTGAATACCTATTTAAATTTCTCATTCGCGTTTGGTGAGGGTGATAAATAGACAGATACCTATAAAGTTTAGCAGGCGTGGCTTCCGCAATCACGTCATCATCAGTGCTAACCTTCTTCCCAATAGGTGCAAAACCACCAAAGAGGACCCAGAACTCCCCTGAGTCTGACTCTGTATCTAACTTCCCATCATCTGAAGCAGCAAACAAAATTACACGATTAAGAGACTAGGAGTAACTAACAGCAATAAGTGAGGAACTTAAGGAAACTAGTGATAGATTAATTAGCCATGTGAAGTACTAAATTCCTTTCTGCCAACTATTACTCCTTCGATCTTTCTTTTTTTTCTTAATTTCTCTGGTCACTCCTTTACTTTCGAAGAAGTTGTGTTTCTTATTAAGGGGGGAAAGATAGGGGAACAGGTAGCAGAGTGAAAGACTAGAAGCATTTCTGCATACCCACTACCGCAACATCACAGACTCCATTGTGATACTTTTCCTTCAAAAATTGAACCACCTCCAAAGCCTTGGCTCTTTCTTGAATATTGGAATTAGCACCATTGAATTGATATATCTTTTTTTCAGTGTCTAGGATGAAGACATCATCATGATTCAGAGTAGACCGAGCAAAAGGAACCTGCATTATCAAAATGTAAATTTTGATCCTAGAAAAATCAAATTAAATGAATTCCAAATATATGGGAGTTCATATGAAAAGAATCACGTGCCTGTTTCATTCTAACAACTCGTTTTCCTTTGCAGGTATATAACCGTGTTTCAAATTCTTCTTCCTCGACTTTTTTAAATCCAGATGCAACACCTCCTTCAAGTGGAAGGATACAAGGTTTGAAGTATGATAAAAATTTGTCAGATTCATGGCCTTGAAGCTCTCTATGCTGCACTGCACGTCCTCCAAGAGCTGCATCTAACTCTACGGACTTTATTGCAGCAGTCCCAGATTCGTCCTAGGTCAAAAGGTCCAGAAATTTAGGAATTAATCCTTTAAAAGAAAAAAAGAAATGAAAATGAAAAGTAAGGTCTCGCGGGGATTCAATTGTGGTCCCCTGAAAACACATTAACAAAGATTGAGTTATTTTATTTTTCAATGATAATAAAAACTTCATTCAAGGGGGGTCAAGGCACCCGCTGAGGCCAAATGAGCATAAAAGTGGCGTCCAATACGGTATTCATGGAAAAAAGTTCATAACCGTAGATCTTGAGCATTGCAACTGTCATTCTTTAATTTCTCACAAAATAAAAGAAAAATATCTTTTAATTTCTTTTAGATCCAAGCACTCGCAGAGGCCAAGTGAGCAGAAAAAGGGTGCCCAATTGGCAATCATGGAAAAAATCATAATTACTAACTTTGAGTATTACAACAGTGATTTCTAAAACTCTCAAAAAATTAAAGAAAATTTTGTATACAATTTTTAGATCCAAGCTCTAATGTTGTGGATGTTCCAATTTCCAACAAATATTGGTGAGTGACTCTCAAGGTTTCACCAGGGATTGTTAAAAAATTAATGTAAGTAAACAGTCTTGGATAGCCTAATTGAGCATGTAACATCTGCAGTACACTAGCCATGATCTGAGAAAATTTCTATAAATCGAGGAGAGTCACTGAGGTAAGAAAGAGCAGGGTACAAGATAAGAAAGAACACCTGACTTGTATCCCTTCCAATCCAGAAATGTATGTCGAACAAGAAAGAACCACTTTTGCTTTGTGTTGTCTGCAATAGGAAATATTTATCAAAATACAGTACATGAAAGAGACCATTTTCACAAAGTGATTGCACAAGCATTTTCTTCAAAGCCACCTCCCATTTATACAGTTTATCTGTTAGCTCTTGGCATGAGCGACTCATTCTTTCTCAAAGAAGAAAAAAGAATAAGACAACCAAAGAAGAAAAATAATCTAAGAACTTGGACTTCTATCTAGCTGCTTCAAACATCCCACAAAGCTTACATCAATTAAAACTTCAAAATGGGAAGCACTGCCACGGTTTATATAACCATAGTTATCTTTTTACTCATATGATAACGAAAAATAATCTAAGACGTTTCAAATAGACACTAGAGTAGTACTAATAATAGAAAGTTGAAAGCAACCTGCAAAACTATGTAGCTATCCCCCATATAGAATTTTCCAATATCTGACTTCGGCAATGGAACAGGCTGAAAATTCTCAATTCGCCAAATTTCAGTCCCACTAAAAGATGTTAAGCTCAACAAGTAAAATTAGAATCAGCATGTTCAATATTGACAAAAAAAAAAAAAAAAAAAAAAAAAAAAAAACAAGCAAGTATAAATAAAATAAAAATGAAAATGAACAACACGATTTTAATTTGTTAGATATACAGTGAATGTAAATTCTCTTATCCAAAAAAGAAAAAAAGAAGAAAGGAGAAATAATGCTCAATGCTAGTAGAACAAAGGATACGCTCTCTGCCCTACTCCTTGAAAAGCAGGATCAAAAACTTTTGCTGGAACAGACATGTTTAGTTCCTTTCGTATAACTGGGTATCGTAACGAAGTTTTAATGATAGGCTCTCGAACGCCTTTATCTATCACCCAAGAATGCTACAAAACCCTGCATGAGAGAAAGTAGTCAGGGACTAGGGATAAATTATTAGCAAAAACTAAGAATTAGAACTTAATCAATGAATTGTAATTGAAATCACTGTAAAACCTGCATCATTTTACTTCCATCTTGGCAAATTATAAATTCTTTCATTCATTACTTGGATAATCTATAAATCAGATTTCACAACAGGGTACCTTTGGTCGTAACTAGGGAACAATAAAATAGAGAATGGGAAGTTACAAAAATCCAAATACAATTGCAATCTTTTAAGCATTCAAAACTTCAGAAAAGATAAAAATAAATAAATAAAACAGTTGATACATGGATGCCTCCCACAATTTGGCTGTGGAACACGGCAAAATACCATATTTCTGACTAGACAAAAAATAACTAAACAGAGCAAAGTTGCCCGTCAAACAAACGGAGAGAAAGTGCCATTTTCCTTTGCTAATATGTTACACAGTAAAAAGATCCCTTGGATTTGAATAATCTTTTCCACAGTGCAGTGTGCAAATTTTTCTCCTTAGAATGCATGTATATAAACTTATTTGACTATAAGGCAACTGTACTGGACAGCAGCTGAATTATACTAATGTCATAGAGTCCACAGAAACATTCAAGTTACTCTGTGCCGCTGTTCACGAAACTTTTTTTCCATAAGAAAGATAATTGTTCGTTAAAGAAGTGAAAAGTTACAAAGAACTCGCTTCAGGAGTTGAATAATAACCCCAAAAATAAGACATAAGACCAATATTCTTTAAAAATATCATAAGCGAACAATACCTAATAAGCTAAGAAGCATATACACTTTAGTTTGACTAATGTGTCCAGATCCGACACTTGAACACTCCGACACTTGTTGGAATGTATCAGACACTTATTGGCACAATAGACATATGTCAGATCCTAATTGTACAAAGTCAATATGGATCCCAACAATTTTTAGACACATATCAAACACTTGCGAAATAAATACATGATAGTATAGGTCAAAATTAATAAAATTTGAAGGTAAAATACAAAAAATTCTATTTTAAGGCATTTTCGTGTGTGTCCTAGATTTTAAAAAAGGTCAGTGTCAACTTGTCTATGTCTCGTATCTAAATCCGTGCTTCTAAGCTAATAAGCTAAAATGGATGTCTACAAAAGCAACTAAAAGGATGCAGCGTATGCATGCTACACATCTATGGTCTCGTTAATTGACCACTACCCCATCTAATAAGCTAATGCATCACTCTTCATCAGTGAAAATTGCAGTAGTTTAAAAAAAGTTGTGCAAGTGAAATTTGTGTCCTTTTCTCTATGTCACAGGCTAGAAAACTCAATTCAATCTCTCCAGGGTTAGGAATGCAACCAAAGACCTACGTTGGCTAATCAAAGGGAATATCGTGGGAATATAAGTGAGGGACAAGATCTACATTTATGTGAGGGCTTTTAGGTGAATCCAAAAGTAAGGCATGACTGCTTCGCTTAAAGTGGACAATATCATACCATTTTAAAATGTGGAGAGGTCTAGTATCGGAAGTCCTATTAAATTATATCAAGTCATGCCCTAAACTTAATCATATTTGTAGAATCCTCAAGCGTCAAGGAAGAGGTGGTGAGGTCAATAACATAGTCAAGTGGAGATCTATGCAGTATGCTCTGGGAAAAAAAATGGTATCAATAAGAGATAGACGGGTCAATGACTATTCGAGGCTCGTTGAAAACGCACCAGTCTCAAATGGGCAAGACATAGGGAATGGAATATCATGAGTAAATAAGTAGGGCGACAACATCTCCACTAGATGAGGTGTTTTCAGCGAAACTAAAATCAAATTCATCTACTCATATGGACAATAACATACCGTAGTGAAAACATGTAACGGTCCTTTGTCCTAGCAACTGGCACCAGTCAACCCGAGACACGTCCCAAACTTAGTGGTGTCAATAAATCCTCCGGATTCAAATAGAATAATACGCCTCAAGAACACATTGCATGTGCT
Source organism: Cucurbita moschata (assembly GCF_002738365.1). Taxonomy (NCBI): domain Eukaryota; kingdom Viridiplantae; phylum Streptophyta; class Magnoliopsida; order Cucurbitales; family Cucurbitaceae; genus Cucurbita; species Cucurbita moschata. The sequence goes on along the minus strand of NW_019268554.1, from coordinate 1,625,860 downwards.
CTAAGAAGAATCAATATGTGCTCTGTGAAATCCCCACGTGAAGATCCATGGTTGATAGAGGAAGGTAAAAAAAAGCTTTCAAGTAGCCTCAAGAGCACAGTTTATGAATTTTCATTTATTTCAAAATTATAGATACCTTTACACAACCAACGACTCAAAATTGTATTACGTTCCATAAAAAGTAATAGATGCCTTCAAAAGGAGACAAACAGCGATATCCCAAACTGAAGAGGCCATCAAAACGCACACACACACACAAACACACCAAATAGAAAGGGTGAAGGAAATAGAACTTTCAGATGTATTCCAAAAGCGCTCCAAACAAACATAAAGACCACATCACAAGAACACATAAAACCAAAGCTCCAATCCGTTTCCAATTCGAAATGATTTCCAAAACAAGAAGAAACAATAAAAATCATCATCAAAAACAAAGAAAAAAACAACAAGAAGAACAGTAAATCAACAGAAGAAGAGTACTAAATTAGGAAGAGATCCAAAACCGAAATGAAAATAATGGAGAAAAGGAAGGGGGAAATAAATTCATTCCAATACCTGAGATCTCTGAACTGTTTCAACTCCGGCGATGATGAGATAAAAGGGAAAGCCAAAAAGACAACAATAAAGGAAGAAAGTGAGACAATTATTGCTAAATTGGTGCAAAGGAGTATCTCTCACCAGCTTTGTTCGAATCAGAGTTCAAATGAATTGAAAATTTAGAGAGGTGGTGAAGTACAGGGCGGGGAGGGGTATGAAGGAATTATGAAGAAGAAGAGGAAGGAGATGGATGAAGATGAAGAGAGAGAGAGAGAGAGAGAGTGGTAAGAGAGAGAAAGTGCAGAAAAAAATGGAAGAGACAATGGTTATTTAAGGCGAAGAAAGTGGTGACGATGGCACCTGCTGTGTTGCCTCTCTCTGCATCTTCTATGGAACGGAAAACTCGTAAAGATTAGTTTTTTTTTTTTTTTTTTTTTTTTTTTTTCCACTTTTT